>NW_008671360.1:0-221 GCF_000695815.1 Acanthisitta chloris
TCCCCTCCAGCTCCTCGTGTTCGTTACCCACACTGCATGTGTTAGTGTACATGCACTTCAGCTGGGCTGATGATTTAACTCCTAACTTTGCCTTCGCACCCTGAGGCTCATCTCTGGAAAGCCTGGTTTCCAGCCCTTCACCCTTCAAACCTAGTTTAAAGCCCTCCTGCTCAGCCCTGCCAACTTATGGGTTGTACAGCTCTTTTGCCCCTGCTAGAGAG
>NW_008671361.1:0-10470 GCF_000695815.1 Acanthisitta chloris
GCCCGTGCGGCGGTGTGTGCCCGCCCGCCCTGAGGACAGCTCTCCGCCGCCTCTCGCAAGCCTCGCTGGCGTTTCCAGTGGTGCTTCAGCGAAAAGCGCTCGAGGTGAACGCGGCTAGCGCCGCAGCCGGGCCTTAGGTGTGAAGTAGTGAAATCCTGTGATAACGCAGCTTCCCAGAGAAGTGGCTTTTCTTTTTTTTCTTCTTTTTTTTTAAATAGTTTTAGTCGGTGACCGAAGTCACTAGCACACAGGCTGAAGTTCCTCTTTTGTGCAATGGTGACTTTGTGACATCCCCAATGCAAGTACGGAGAAACAAGAGTTTCTAGGAATTCACTCTCTGTCTCTTGACACCTACCTCCGCTGTCAGCAATGTTTGCTTACCTGTGACACTGGCAGCAAATAAAAAATTCAGTATTTTGAAGTTTGGTTCAGATACAAGCTACTCGGCAAGTGTTTCTCTGGGTTACAAAGTACACTTGCATAAATTTATCCATTCCAATGCAAAATGGCCAAGCACCCAGACACTGAAAATACACACAGGTTGTTTTCATAGATTCATAGAATTTTAGGGGCTGGAATGGACCTTATAGATCATCTAGTCCTAACCCACCCAGCCACAGACAGGGACACCTCCTTACTAGACCAGGTTGCTCAAGGTTTCATCCAACCTGGCTTTGAACACTGCCAGGGTTGGAGCTTCTATACCTCCATGGGCAACCTCTGCCAGTGTCTCACCACCCTCACAGGAAAAAACGTTTTCCTAATTCCTAGCCTAAATTTCCCCTCCTTCAATGTGAACCTGTTTCCCCTTGGCCTATCATTGAAGCTCCTAACAAAGAGTCCATCTCTGGCTCCCCTGTAGCCCCTTCAGATACTGAAAGGCTACTATGAAGTCTCCACGCAATCTTTTCTTCTCCAGGCTTCATCCCTCTTTGCAGGAAGAGGCTTTCTTTGCTGTGCTTAAATTTAGATGAATACAAAGGCTATCACCTATAACCTGGTCTCGCTTCCTGCTGGCTAGGACAGTGCTACAGCAGCTCTTGTGAAAAGTTTAAGGATCAGACTTCCCCCCACTCCTTCCCCTTGCCAGCATACAAAAGAATGGGACCACATGCTACTTTTAGTGACAATCCCTTTTCCCTGTCAAGCAAAACATCTGTCTTCCTATGAATCAAGTAGCAATACTTCTGTACATGTCTTGGAATTGCTACCACTGCCTCAGGAAATGCTCTGTACCAAAAACCTCTTGAGATGACACTTCTTGAAAGGTAAGGACTGCACAGAGCCAGGAGGCTTCTGAAATCTGTCAGGTGTGAGTCTGGTCCTTTGGCTGATTGCCAGCTGCTCCGGCTTTCTGAGCTGGGCTGGACACTCCAGGGGGTTTTAAAGAGAACATGCCTTCTGTTACAATGCACATCTTCAAAACAGCATGATCTACACGGCCTAGAAATCCTCAGGGCTTCTAGGAAGTCAGCACAGCATGACTCGGGAGCAGCGTGTTCTCCGATATGTTTACAGGTTTATTTGTGTTTAGTTGTGAAATTTGGACTCCAGAAATGCCAGCAACCTCACTAAAAGGAAGTTGCAGGTTGCAAATTCACCACCTTTGTTCTCTGCTTCAGATGTGCACAAGGCACTGCATTCCGGATGGAAAAAAAATTACTTCTGTAAGGTTATCTGCCAGGCAAGATTCTGTGGGCAGGGGCTCATGGTGGAGCTGTTTATTATATACTTTCCCTTAGTCATATGTAATCGATTTGATCAAGAGAGCAATTATGGATTCCCTGAGACCTCAACATAGAGGAGGCTAACTCCTACCTTCAAGTACTATTTCTGAGGAGCAAGCAAAGAGCCAAGTCCTTTGTGAAACACCTACTCCATTTCTTCAAAGCTAGACTCCAATTTCCTAGCCTTTGTGTTTGCATAGTCTTGTGGCAGGGCTGTGTGCTCCCTGCAGGTTTTGGCCCCATGCACAAGGAGCTAGAATTCTTTTGAGATCTTCTTTCTAGTACCCCTTTGCTCCCGACCTTGCTCAGGACTGGCACTGAAAATTTGTTTTGGGTAACAAATACTTTTATAGGTATCCGGTAGCTAGCTATTAATTTTGAAACTCCAGATGTGAGTAGATAAATCAACTCTCCAGAAACACAGCTATAAATGTACAGAAAAAGGTTGGCAGAATGAAACTGCTCTTCAGTTGCTCAAGTAGGGAAGCAACACATTTGAACACCAGCAATGATGTGATATGACATCTGTAGTTCGACTTCAGCAGCTGAGAAACAGCAGCCTTATAGTGGCCATGTCATTGTGATCTGCACTGGAACCTCATTTTCCTGTAGAACTGGATGGGAAATCAGCAGGGCTGTAAGTCTCCCTGCCTGCCCTATAACAGCAGATGAGGTCTTGTGATGGGTTACAGTTAGTTTGATTCACATGGAGGATGTGGCACTGCTGATTCAGCCTGCTAAAAATGGCCAGGGGAGTGAGGAAACCACAGTGAACAGAACTACATGGATGACTTGTACTTGCTAATCAAAGCTGGTATTTACTTACCAGTCTACCAGCACCCTAAATGTCTTTCTTGGGAGTTTTTTTTGTTTGGTTTGTTGCTTGGGGTTTGGTTTTTTTAATTCCTTGTAGCATACTATTATCAGCACAACAAGCAGTTATCAGTCAACAGTTTCAGCAGAGGCCAGTCAGCATCTAGCTTTGCCCTTGCCTCACAACTTGCTGCAGTGCGGTATTGAATAACCTGTGCTGCTGTGACCTGTTACCTTTCTCTTATCAAAACAGGTTGAGGCAACTGGTTTGTAATTGCTCTAGGACAACAAAGTTACTGATGGCGAGCAAGAATTGTACTTTAGTAAATTGACCAGCCTAAAATTTCCAATACCTTTACTCTAGAAAGTCAAGTGGTTACAGTATTCACTCGCTGTATGAGATACAGAATTGTGTTGGGTTTACAGCCCTTTTGAAGGACGCTGCTGTCATAGTCCAAGATAGCCTGTACCTTTGAACACTCAGTCTCTCTTCCCTTTGACAAGCTTTCCAAGATTCTGCCCTGTCCTTGTGCCTCTGACAGGGGGAAGTCCTGCAGGTCATCACCTTCACATACTCGTCACTGAGCAAAAAATAGTTTTTCATTGGTGCTTTTCCTCTGTAAATCTGATAGGAATTTAGCCCTACTCATGAGCTACAGAGAATGGCAAAAGTTGAAGTAGTAGAAATAAATTATTACAGCAAAGCATATTGATTTATCTACAGCATCAGAGAGAAAAGAGTTAAGACCAAGGGCAGGTCTATATTAGTATTTTCTTTAATATCATTTTCATACTCTGTCAATTAGGTCCCACTTGTGTCTGGGCCCTTCTCCACTGTGTCTGGCTGCAGCAATATAACCCCTTGCCTCTGTCTCAGAGTGCCCTAAATCTGATTTTGCTGGGTTTCTTTTTACCTATCTTCTTCCTATACTCTACTTCTGTCCTGGAACACCTCAATAAGCATGGTACAATTTACACTTTTTAAGATGGAGATGAAATTTCAGCAGCGGATTTAGAATATTTGATCATCAGAAAATAAGTCAGAATCACTGTTCATTTCAGTAGAGAGAAGTAAAATCCTTCAGAATGGAATTAGCTTTTTTTCCTCTGCATTGCAGAAAATGTGACTGTGTATGTATATAACGTGTTGGAAACACTAATTAAAATCATAAAGACATCTCCCACACTTTTTCAGTCTCAGACACACACCTGCAGAATCTGCTCCTGTAATTCTGAATTCCTTTTTGAGGATTTGCTATTCCAGTTCAATATCAGGCACAGTCCTGTTGTGGGTTATGAAGGGGTGGTACAATCCAGGGTACAGTCTTCTTTTCCAAACCTTTCCAAACCAGAGGGGGCTTATGTGTGTCAGCCACTGCCAGTAATGGCTAGTGAATATATAAATGGGAGTATTTTCCCTTTTTGAGTAGATTGTATTTGGTAAGAAAAAAATTATTAACTTCACAAGTACATTTCTAAGGAAGTAGACTTCTAAAGTAGCTAAAGTCACTCGTTCTTGTGCTTTGTGCCTTACACTGTATCTCAGATTTTCTAACAATGAAGGTGCTTGTCTATTGTGTCTTGTCACTTAAATATTTATGAGTGGTGAGCTCTACATCGTTTATCATCGTGCATTTTCCATACAGCACAGCAACTAAGCAATACTACAAAGCCAAGCTAATCTTCAGAGCTGGCTCACCACATTCTCTGATTAATATGCATTGTCGATTTAAGGGATAAACCCTGCCAAAGGACTCACACATGAAATGACTATTGAAATGACTTCTCTGTTCTGTCAATAGACAAGGAGCATGCATACACATCCTGGTTAAACAGAACAGGCTCAATGAGTTTCTTCTTCCAAAGTATTCCAAGGGTACTGAAAATAAGTCATTTGTCCCTTTCTTTTGATTAACGAGAGTTACAGTAATAACAATTAGAAGAATAACCACTGTTTGTTGCAGTAGACCTTACTCCAGAACCAACTGCTCCTTCCTTTCACCAGCTTTCTGTTTTCCCTGCCCTTTTTTCGCAGGAAGCCTTTGCGTATGGTGAGCTATTAGATGGAAGGTGGCTGATCTTTTGATCCTGGTCTGCTGAGCACAGGTTTGTGGCTGCTCTCATCTAGTCTGTAACTGTGGCACTCTGCACAGAGAAATCACAGAGATGGCTGGGTCAGGGCAGGTAAAGTTCTCAGAAATTCAAAAAGGAGAGTGAAAGATGGAACAGAGCAAGTAAGAGCAATTTCATATTTTTTCTATACTTTGCTTATATTTGGTAATGTTTATTTTTATCCTTACTGTTGCTCTGGACCCAAAGTATAATAAGTCATAGAAGGGGATTTATTGATGTGCAGTCACACGGAGTTATTTTTACTGAAGCATATGAAGGTGTATAATTATTGCTATATAAAGAATGCTAAATAACAGAGCTTTTTAGCGTTGGGATTTTTTTCCCCCTGAATGTGCTAATGGCCAAACATATGCACACAGTTCCGGAGAAAACAAAGGAATGTGCAAGGATTAAAAACTGACAGTATTGCCACACAGCATGAAATGTAAAGCCCAAAGAGACTGCCAGAAATCCACCAGTTCTAGCCCAGTCCTTTCTGCAGAGTCAGAACAAATTCATTTAAATTGTAGAAGACAAATCTTTGTCTAAATGTCCTTAAAGTACTTTCAGTATGGAGAATCTGTAGATTAATATCCCCTCATATTCTTTCCCCAGTGAATAATGAAAACAAATGCATCTTTGTTATAGGAGCAGGGGGGTAGTAGCAAGTGAAAACAGGTGAGCTTAATGGTTTTGTGTATGGAGGATGAGGCTGTCTTGCCCAAACTGGAGCATATAAACATTATTTGTCCCAATCAATACCCTTGTTTCTATGTTATGGGATCTTGATTGGAGCCCTATTAGTCTTTCAGTTTTTACCACAAGTAACAACCCATTCACTTGGACCTTTCACAAGCATAAATGTTTTTGCAAGGCTGTAAATTTTAAACTTCTAATCATTTTTTGCTGATTTGCTTCAGAGGATCCCTCCAGTTTTCCTGCATTTTTTATTTGTGTGTGAAGCCATTTCACAGACCAGATGCATTTGTGAAGGATTTTTTCCCCATATATTCCTCTACATACATGTACATGTATCTAACTAAATGTATAGCATTTGCCAACAAATCATTTGCCCAGCTACTGAGGATGTGCCTTTGTACTTTCAAGCTTGTGATCAGAAATGAGTAATCAGCGACGTCTTAGATAACCTGTGGCAAACATATCAGCCACAGTAAACACCCTTTGTGTTAGTGCTGCCCCCAATCCTTCTCATTTGCCATAATCAAAAATCCGTGTACGACATATTTTGAAATGCTAATATCTTGCTAAGGCTTATTTTTCTTTCACTATTTTTGCAGTAAATATTTTTTCTTATGGGTGTCAAGCAGCTTGATGCATAATTTGATTTGAAATGAAACTATTTAAAGAACACTTGTCAACAACATTTGTACTTTTCTACTTCAATTTGGGACTTTTGGCATTATGTGTGTTTTATACGTAGCATCTTAAAAGTTTTCACTGGCTTATTCTTCAGTCCTTCACTAAAAAAACTGGAATGGCCATTCAAAAGAATTGAGATACAGAGGTTTTATTTTAGTTAGATATCAGCTTGTTTTTCAGTCTTGAAATCCATACTTCTTGCCTCTCTTCTTTTTCTTATCCTGAAAGCAGCAAATAATTTGTTTAATATTCTAGTGACAAGCAAGGCAGCAGAATCCATTGATGACAGGGGTATTTTGTGACATGAAATACAAGTTCATGTAGCCCGATTGTCCAGGTAATCATCTAGAGGAGACTAAGCAAAGCTATGTGACCTTGTTTTATGCTCTTTTCTTTGAAAGATAATCATGACTGCAATGACCAGTGGTTGAGGTGAGCAGAAAGGAAGGCATGAAAAGAAGACCTGATGGGCTGATGCTTGGGTACTGAAGGCAGATAAGAACACAGTGGGAGGTTATAAAGCAGCCACGACAGAGCTCTGAATCTCCCAATCCTGGCAGTAGTAAAAACTGCAAACAGTGAATTTTTGTTCAGATGTCCCTTTTGGCCTGTTTTTACATTTTCTGTACGTTTGTAGATGGGAGTACTACTTCAAGGTCTAAGAAACCAGTCATATGACAGCCACATGTCACTCACATATAAGGAAACCTTGTCTCACCTCTCTTTCAGCAAACCACTTAAATTGTCCATGCATTGGTTTTCATATCCATTGTTGGGATTGTAATACCAAATAATTTTGTGCATTAACATTGGTGGCTATGCTACATCAAGGCATTCAGTAGTCCACAACTGCCTCAAGCCTGCACTTTGTCTTTCTGTCACTGGAATAGGCCACACAGGATATGTTCATTTGAGCAGTTCTGTCAGCAGTGTACATGCCTACAAGGATGGTGAGCTTCTTCCCTTGCATATACACCTACTTAGCTACTGATATCTTTGGCCCCGGTGATTTCAGTTCCTTATGTTTTGGGAGTTTAATCATGTCTTCTGGAACATAGTGCTCTGTTCTTTACAAAACTCTTCTCTGAGGCTTGCACACACAGACATGGGAAATGGCTTTTAAAAGAAGCAGTATGATCTGCAGCATATATCACAAGGCAGAAAAAAAAAGAGCCTAAAAAACATATTGGGAGACAGATGCTACCTCAGATATCAAAGTTTTTATTTCTGGATACTATCTTTTCATCTGTGAAACATGTGCTTTGGTCTGACAACTTTCGCTGCTCACTCAAGAAAATAACTAGTTGTAGCATTTAATTTAGAGAACCATTTAATTTGCAAGAAAAGTCATTGTGTCTATTTGTATAAACCTAAAGTGAAGGGTTCATCTTCTATTGATGGTAGATTCAGGCAGTGTATATATATACACTCAGGTTACAGCATTATCTCGAGGCAACAACTAAATAGAGCCACATCCTCATTCTAGTCTTTGCCTTAATTTGTTGTTCCATAGTCATAACCGTCAGTTTATGTGAATGGGCTGTCAGTGAATGGGCTGTCAGTTGATATGAATGGAAGATTCCTCCCATTTTGATGTGTAAAACTGCAAAGCAGACATAAAAAGTAGACTTTTGTCATTTGGTGAGATTTTTTTTCTGTAGCTTACATTTAATTTATAGAAGAACATAAGAGACTGGAAGCTTGATGCTTGACCAACTAGATTTGGAGTTGACAGTTCCACAATGAAATTAGGCAAAACCAGGAATGTATGTGTTCTCTCCTGGTACTTTATGAAATAAGCAGCATGCAGTTGACCAAGGTTCCTATTCTCTAAAATAAGAAGTGATTTATGTTTTTGCTTACTATTAGGCTTTTTCATTCCTCCCCTGACTTCTGGAAATCTGGACCGTATGGAATACCTATTTGGAATAGGTACTCTGTCCAAATTGGTTTATAAGATGCTCCTAGTTGGGCACTTGTTAGTCAAGTTATGTGATTTGGAGAACACTTTTGAGGAGTAAAGATTCCTCCAAGCAGTGACAACCAGAATCAATTCCCACTATGGGAAGAAGCAGCTCTGCAAGCAAAACACTGCATTGCAGATAAAGGGAGATGTCAAAGTCGAGATTCTGTGTGTGTGTAATGGTAACCACAGGGGTCACTTACAAAGCTTAACGTGCAACAAGATTTTTATTAAAGTAACAGCAGAATAGCAAATTTAATAACTCTCCCCTCTTTAAAGTGTGTTTGGATTCTGAAAGCACTCCTGCCCTTAAACAGCACAATGCCTTTAAAAAACATATTGGGTGACTTGTTCTGTAGTGACTCACAATTAATTGTTCTACCAATGCGATTTGTGAGGCTGAGAGCTAAAGCACCAGGAGAGCACCTTAAACTGAGTTGCGTCATTGTAGCTGTTATGAGTTACACACAGCAATAACCAGGATAATACAGAGAGAAAAGCTGTGCTTTTACTGCAGGCCATTTCCTCAGAGTTCATCTTCCAGGCACAGCACAAGGAGAAATCATCTTTCATTTTCTCAATGCACTTTCCCATTTTTCATTTCATTAGCATTTTTATCTCAAATGTTTCTTTCTAGTGCAATTCATCCAGCAAGCATTCCTCTCTTTTTCCTTCCATTCCTTTCATTTTAATAGCTCTTGCCCTTAACTATTTTTAGAGGGGTTGTAAGTACACAGGCACACATAAATACACCTTCTATCTCTCATCTCTTTATTTTATATGCCTTTCACTTGGGGTTCAGCCTATGTTTTCTTCATAGGTTCTCAGGCGACAAATCATATAAAGCACACAAAAAGAAGTTGTTCATCATATGGAGATGCCAGGACCTAACCTCACTGTGTTTGGGTAACCCAATATGGAAAAGGATAAGTGACAAAAGCACTTATAATAACAATTTTTACCCTGTAATTTGAAGTAGGAGATAACTCCCTGTGGCTTGTTCCTTTCTTCACTGAGACCTGCTGACAATGCTGCACAATGGTATTTCCACAGCTAGGTTATAAGGTGGTCTAATTATTCCCAAGGACTAAAGTATAATCAAGTGCTGCATCTATCTTATTAGTTCAGTGGGTTTCTTGCTTGGAGCCCAGAGCTAGGTTGATTGCTGCCATGTCCTCTTATGGCACGTGTTTAAGATGGTGTGTGGGCGTGTTTTTGTTTGGGGATAACTAACTCTCCCCCACTGATTATTGAAGGATAGGCTAGAGTAGATGTCCAATTTTTGTACAACTGAAGTTGTGAGAGGAGTAACCATACTACTCCACAAATGCTATGGATCAGGTAGGTGTTACATAGCAAGTACCAGCAAGTCCTACTGGCCAGTTTCACATTACATTTGCTTAAAATCAAGTAAGTCCACATATTTTGTAGCTTTCTGTGGGTCCCAAATGAAAAACAATGAGTTCACCTACCCTAATAGTCAAAGCCTTAACATTTTTGCCTGGATTTGGTGGTGGAATGTGCTCCTATAAGCACAGCTATGCCTGAAATGCAGATGCATGTGACAGTGTTACAGTGCTTGTTGGTGCCAGCCAGGATTGCTCTGTGCATTGCTGTTACAGGGTGTTCACAAACAGCCTGCATTGGTATCGTCCACTGAAACACACGAGACTTTCATTTCACGTATGAAAAAGCAAACTTTTGTTTTCCAGCATGTCTTTGGGCCTTAATAAGTTTCTGAAAACTGCAATTCTGTTTTTAAATGACTACTCGACACAAAGACACTCTGCAATTCATGTGAATTTGTTACAGCTGGGCATGCCTACATGCTATTAACACACAGAAGTAAATCCAATGGAAACACTGCAAATTATACCCAAGAATGTTATTTCAAACATGCACAGGAATTCTTCAGCAGAGATCATTATGTAGACTCTTACCTCAACAAAAGCCTTGATCAGGCAGCTAGGTCACACAATGAGCAGATGCAAAGAGCCACATGGAATAATCACTGTTGTCCAGATTGTGAAGCCATTCCATTGGATCTAATCCCTGCTTGAGGCACAGTGGTCCCTTTGATCACACTCCAACTTGAGCCTGCCCCAGCTGAAGCCAGCCCTATTACTACACTCCATCCTAGCATACAGATAAATTAATTAAGATATGATGCTAGAGGCTGAAATTTAGGAATATGAAACACAGCCTTTGGTTTCACCAAACTAGAAGTTTGTTGTGCTTTGTAAATGGCTAAACGGTGTTTCTTGGTTGCAGCCCTGAGCAGCTTCTGTTTCACCTGTCTAGAAAATTTTCCTCTATCACAGGAGAAATGAGGACACCTACCCTAGGTAACAAATGCTACCTATGGCTTCATTGCCAGAGGACTCTACAACTGGAAAAAAAGACAGGCATAGGATATGTGTATTTACTTGACATGATAAGATTTTATAATATGCCATTCATGGGCCTAGGGTGGAA
>NW_008671361.1:10501-35434 GCF_000695815.1 Acanthisitta chloris
AGAGTATTTGCCTTGAGCAACTGCAGAGAGGCAACGGTCAGCCACAGAAAATATCAGCAGTCAGAATTGACTCTCCAGAGCTCAGTTTCCTCAAATCTGAGAGGAAGGAACTAGGAACAAAACCTGCCTATCCCAGCTATGTTGGGTTGCAGGCATGGATAGTTTGGTTTGGGTCACTGCATTGTGTGTCATGCAGAAAGCAGTTTCTGCTAGAAACTGACAGATAGACTAAGTTCATCCTATTCAAAGTAATACTGAAGGGTTTAAGCTCAGCTGTACAACTGTCTTCACAAACAAAAGGGAGGCCAGTGCTCAGTGCCCCTCAGAGCTGAGCGTGAGGGCCCTGTGAGGGGAACAGAATAGGCAGGAAGGGGTGTGCAGAGCTATCTTATGACTAATTGCTCTTTGCAGCTGCACATAGACACGTGCTTAATTATCTGCTATATGCATGCAAATTCGGTTGCTGTCACTAGAGTCCAGATGTTCCCTTCCATTATACTAAGTACAACAAACAAAAGGACAAGGGTCAGAGAGCAGAATAAAAGGGGCAGGAGTGGCAGCTTCGTGCTATTTTCTTTCCTGTCATATGCTCGGCCTGTCCAACCATTTTTCCAAGCTCACCATTGCAGACAGATATTTGTGAGCTCACAGATTGAGCGTCAGGTCAGAAAAGAGGTGAAGCTTGAGAAAAGCTGTTCCCCTCAGCTCTCCTCCCAGCACAGCACCAGGGCCAGGCTGCAAAGAGTTTGGAGCACCCAGGATGCCATGCAGGCACACAGGAGCAGCCAGAGGCATGGTACTGAGTCTCGGATTCAAGGGAGCAGTGGCTGGGCTGCTTGCTGCAACCATCTGCCCTAAATTGTCCGGTCAGCCTAACAATTGTCACAGTTTCTAATAGCTTCTCTGCTACAGACATTTCCCTTGGCAGGGGTAAGCTTTTTCTGAGCAGTACCAAGGCTTACTTTTTCCTACATACCTTGTCTTCTTCATCTATAAAGTCTTTTTCTTTCTATCTACCTTCTAGGCTTGCATCTGGTTTTTAGACTTTTTTTCTACTGCCTAAAAATAATAGAATATTTTTCCACAGAAAGTAAACTGAAACATTTTTCAATTCTTTAACTCTTTGCAGCAAAGTCCTTTTCATAAAGCATTGTGTTCCCTATGTTTCCTATGTATTTTGTTCCCAACATTTAAAAACAATAAGCTGCATAAACACAATGAGATCCTTTTGTCCTATCTGCCCAGATCCAGGAACAACAGAGACATGTTGATTTATACCAGTCATGCACCTGGCCTTTCTTCTGTTTGATGGCATTCAGTGTCTCTTTGGAAGATTTAACCTATTCATTCCATGTTAATTAAATAATAGTGATGATCATTAGTGTTTTTGTGGTGTCTGTTTTGAATTAAATTTGTGCTGAGTATATACATCATGTTGATTTGGTTTTATCTTTTGTGATAAATGCAATATACATAGATTGAGCGATCACGTGTCCTCTTAAGTGGCTCAGCTTTGGGAACATTACCTTCCTTTAGCATGCCCATATCAAGTTACAAGAGCCTGACTAAGTACATCTACCAGTCCAAAATTTGTTCCTACTCTTCTGCATGGTGGGATAATGAAATTGCCAGAAGGGTTTTCTTTTCTTTTAACCTGGTAAAGGCAGAGTGGGATGACTGCAGTTACTTCTGATTTTGAGCAGTGTGGGAAAAGGCTGAGCCTCAGTGAAGTCTTTGGTGTCCAGGTTGGCTGGCTCATGGATGGTGTCCAGAGAGCTCCTCTGAGCAATGCCTTCACTGCTGACACTCATCAGAGAGAAGAGTTTAATCTGCATGGTCCCCTTGCTTCCACTCCTACTGCTGATGCCACTGCCCTTTGTGTTTGTGTAAAGTTTCCATTTAAGGATATTTACATAAAAAGGTTATCTTAGGTTTTCTGGAGAATGTGTGCTGCCCTTTATTACACAGTTAATTATTAATCCATAATAGTTATTAATCTGTAATAACTATTCTCTATAAACCTTGGCAATGTCTTAGAACACATTTTTATAGACTGCCTGTAGGATTTTCTGCAGGTTTTAATGAGCTATGTGAACCAAAGTCCTGTGAAGAGGTTCAATGTTTTCACTAAACCACTGAACTTTGAATCATGCCTACGTGTTTTCCTGGAAAATATCTCAGAGTACTTTAGCTTCTTTACTATTTATGTTACTGTCACCAGGGGTATGCCATCACCTTTGATTTAACTGAGTACGGAGAAGGGAAAGTTAGAACTTTATTACTGATCTGACACCTTGTTCTCAGGTAAATTTTATTAGTTAGAACCTTTGACTTTGCCAGAGGAAGCAGCACCTGGGTGTATTACTGGCTCTCCAGGTTCGCAGCATTGGGACAGTAGACAGTAGTTATGATCAGAAAGCAATCAGAAGGATCTAAAATTAATATTAATCATAGGTGATGTTACCTAACAATATAACTCCTCTACTAAGTTCTATCTCTTGCTGATGGATTTTGGCTTATTATGTTATTAACACCTTGTTGATTAAAACTGTGTGTGCAAGAGCTGGCTGGACACAGAGTAATTTATTTCTCTCTCCTTTGAAACGTTTTTCTTCGTTATGCCTCCAAGCTTCAAAACCCAGATCTGAATAGTTCTTTCTGGATTGAAAGTCTAAGTCTCCTTCCATATTAATTTATAAATCACAGTCATACCTATGAATGTAATTATTCATTCTTACCAGTGCATAGTCCTCCTGTGACAGGAGTCTGAGACATAGGCTCCCACACAATGGAGAAATCTGTTGTTGCTCCCGATTTAAATATAACTGAACAGACAAAAGATCATGATGCCAACTATCTCTCTTTTGATTCTGTGTGACAAAGCTGCAGTGCTCGATCTTCCTCAAGGAGCAGGTGACACCTCAACAAAGAAACTGTTTCTCATGGAACATTGCACATGTGCTTCACATTTGGAACAACCATAGGAAACACAGTAACTAGATGAGGTGCAAAGTAATGATAGGAGTGTGTTTAAAAAAAAATCCTGTGCTATCAGCTGCAAACCAGGAGGCACAGTACAATATGAACAACAGGTCATAGTTTGGTTTCTTTGCTACAGAGGACCCCCCAAATTGACAGAGAGAACATAAAGACTTATTGGTTATTTTGCTTGCAATCCTTTATACTCAGAGGATGCTTCATTGCAGCTCAGGCAATGACCAGCCTCTTCCAGTTTTAAGATGTCTGGGTCAGCTGCACAAAGGATGTTTACGTTATGTTTCTACCTTGCAGTCTTAATGCTTCCAGTGAAGCCGTAATATTGTATTATAGCACTATTCCCTTTAGCATAAAGCAGTTCATTTTGCTTTATGTCCATTTAATGTATTTTTAGAAAATGCAGACAGGTTTACAGAAGGCTGGACCATTGTGCCCTAAATTTCCTTACATCATTAGACAAAGATGCAGGAGTGTTTTAAAAACGAGGAAACCACAAAGAGAATGGTAAGAGGCAAAAAGCATGGGAGGAGCTCATTACAAAGCCATAATGCATTTATAGTGTTTTCACTAAGACCACATTTTCCGGGCTGTTTTATGAGGGGCAAAAAGGAAGCAGAGGAGAGAAAAATACCCAAAATAATCCACAGAGGACTCATGAAGAGGCAAAGATGGGAGACCTAAAATGAAATGGCTCACAGGAGACTCCAAAGAAGTGGTTACAAAACTGGAGAAAGTTAACTCACCCAATTCATGTTGCTGCTGACAGTGAAAAGTTAATGGCTCTGTGTTTTATATGAAAGCTTCACAGTAACAAAAGCATGGACCTTCAGGCTTAGGTACAGGAAGAGTGTTGAAAGTTTTAATTGGAAGCTTTTGTTATGAGAAACAAAAGTTACAGTATCATTTATATGCAATGAAAAGGAAATATGTTTTTCTTTTATATATATATATGTGATTTCATTTCCACAGTGAATGTATATTTCCTTCTACAGTGTCCTGTGATCCGATTCACTTTACTTGCTGCCAGTTCTCAGTGTTAGCCTTCCTAACTGTCTTTCATCCCCTGTTAATCTGGCTGTTTTGTAGTTATAATAAACGGAAACTCACAGACCTTGGTGTCATCCGCCTCAGATAACATGATCCTATTAAATCTAATCCAAATTAACTGGATGAGAACCCTTTGCCCTTGATACTTACATGGACAAGAGTGAGATTTGACACTAACAATACCGGTGGTTTAGTCTAAAGAGGAAATCTCCTCTCCTTATGTAATTGATTTGGGATTCAGCTGAGCTCTTTATGCACTGTAAAAGAGTGTGTTTGTTTCAGCCATGCACTCTCAGTCTACTGATCATGATCTTTGATCCTTTTTCATTAAACTTTTCAAAACCTTCCTCAGGTACAAACCTGAGGCTAACATCGCTATTTATTCTCATAATGTTATTCTCATCACACTATATTTTAATACAAGATTAGTGACTCTTGTAAAATGTATGGGGAGAATTGTTTGTTTTTCCTTTAACAAAGATCTTTCCTGATGAACCTGAATAGGAGGAACCTTTACATGTGAAATTATGTCTACCATTTATGACTGAAATACTTGAAAATCCAGGCTGTTTCCCAAAAGTTCCTGGAAGTTTCCCATGTGAAAAAAATAAATCAGAATATTCTAAGCACAGAACAGAAAATGCATGAAATACAGTTTGGCATCCATGTGGATTTCTACAATAATAAAAAAATTCTTCATCACTCAAAACAGGACAGCTTCTTTCCTCGTGTAAAGATTATCCACTGGCTCTTCAGGATCAAAAGGCATTTTACTAAGTGCTCATCAGCCCTGATATAGATTTATCAATGTTAAAGTACAAAACCTGAAACTCTAGTTGGCTTTTATCAATTGTCCCAATAATGTGTGACAACCTGACCCTATGGAAACAATACAACTGAAAAACAAGGTGGGGAAAAAAACAACCACCAAGAACTTTAAAACCAGAGAGACTTTCCTACTTTCTGTTATGCATTAGTATTGTATTGGAATTAATACTTACTGATCATTATATCTTACATTTACTCAACTCTTTATGCATTTTTCATTTCTTCTTGTCAGCATTAAAACAACTTCTGATAAAATAAAATCAGATGGAAGGGAATTGAAATCCAGGACTGGCTCCAGAAAAAATCCTTGCTATGTGGTTTTTTTCTGAGGTGGGGAAGAGAAAAAAGAAAAGACTTTTGTGATTAGAGTCAATCTGCTTCAGAGAGCAGTCTGGTGGGCATGATATTTGGAATGCTCCTAGAGAAGTGCTTGATAAAATTTAACTGATCTTCCTTTCTCCTTGTGGAAACATTGAGTGTCAACCAAGGTCAGTAAATCGAGTGTTTCCACCTGCGTACTAAACAATCTGCTTCAGAGGCTTTACAGGTAGAAAGGATTCAGTTGTTGCTATCTGAAAAGACAATTTCCGAACTCCATCACCTCTAGGCTGACAGGTGTTTCTGTCCCATGTGTCTGGCAGCCAAACAGGAGAAGCTGTTTCTGCAGAGCATCTCCAGAGAGAGGGCTTTCCATGATGTGCCAATCCTCTGCTTCTTTGCAGGCCTCAAACCCCCAACATGCTTTCATGGCACCCCATTCCCTCCAAAACTAGCCCTACAGCTGAAAAACCTCTGCATGGACATAGATTTGCCTGTAAAAAAAAGTTGGCATAAAAGAGAAAGCAACACCAGATTTGGTTTGAACAGCTTTCTGACACTTTTGCTGTAAAGGACCTGCAAAGCTGCAAGCTTTGCATGCTGCATTTGACAAGGATTAATGACCAAAGCCATAAGGCCTATTGATCTAGCATCTTCCTCTATTAGTCCAGCTAGCACCTCCTTTCAAACACACCAAGGACACACTGCTGCACCTTGAGCAAGAAGAGAGTGGAAAGTAGGAGCATTAGGTGGGAAGGAGGATTTGTTTGCATGCCTGTCTACATTGAGGACCAGCCTTAGGAAACGTTCTAATTTTGCAAAAGAGGGTTGGCATCAGGGCATTGGGGGCTGGGGGGAAGTAACTATAAAAACTATGATTCTGAATGACAGGGGAAGAAGAAACCATGTCAAGTCTATTCAGCCCAGACCTCTACTCAGAAGAATAAAGCAAATCAGGTTCCCCACGCTCCACCATGGGTCACAACAAAGTACAAATATTTGAATGTAAAAGAAAACAGTTTTGCTGGTTTAGTCCTGCAAGTCATGCTACGTAACAGCACCAAGTACAGCTGCTATTCTTGATATAACTTGTCTTCATTTAGTTAGGAAAAAAAAAGTGCCTATGGAGGAGACTTTCCGGCTCTGAAGATTGCAAGAAAAATGAGTCCCTTTCTGAGACTTATAGTTAACCAAATTGTAATGAGCAGAGATGATGGACAGCTGCTTATTCAGGAATTTCAGCTTCTTAAAGCAACAGAAATATTTGCAAAATGCAAGCAGGATATAGCAGCCTGTAAAAAGCACATAAAAGACACACCAGGTTAAAACAAGCAAACAAGAAAATGAGTGGGTTTCAGAACATCCTGCATTTATTTGGCCCCACAATTCCTAACATTGTAACAAACTCCCAGAGTTTCACTCCTTAAAGTGCTTCAAACTCCATTTATATTATTATTATTATTACTTTAAACATTAATGTACATTTCTGTATAAATGACAATCCAAAAAAAGAGATTTATCTTTTTATAAAATTATATTAATGGATCAAATTTGCTCTCAAGATGACCAACATTAAGGCAAATTTCCAAAATTAAGACACTAGAGCTGCTCAAGTCTAAGCTGTTGTGGGTGAGAGCAGAATTTGGCCCAGTAGGGTATATACAATTATATTTTCTGCACATATTTCAAAAGGCACAACAGATTATCTTGGAAATCAATAACATTTAAAAGGGAGTTTATCAAAGCAAATACTTCTCACTCGCTTTGGCACAGTCCACATCCAGAGGACGCATTTGCTCACTGGCTGTTGAGAATAACCAGCCTGATGGCAGTGACATGGTGATCAGCAAAAGGGGAGTTCACACAGTACTTCAGCAGATCCAACCTGATGGGTGCACGATGACTGGAACAGCAGAATTACTTCACTGAACACCCATGCAAATTCACCATACCATGAATCTCTGAAATCCTCCTGGTGGAGACATGCTTGTCATTGATGTTAATATCTCGAAGGCATCCAGAAAATGGATCTGTAACTGGAATCCACGGGGTGTGCAAATTTGCTACAAAAAGATGAGGTAGAAAGACCAAGTTAATGAGAATTATTTGAAAGAACATAAATTGTTGCAAGGCTTTCAAAAGAGGGGGAATGATATAGGACCTCATGCATGAATGGAACCTTTGTTTCGGAAAGGAAACAAAGCCAGTAGACAGATGAAAAAATAAGAAGCAATAATACTACCTGGAATTTTGCCAAAGTGGAGTGGCAGATGCACACGTCTAGGAGGAGAGGGTCGAAGTCCAGTGGTATAGTTTCTCTCTGTGCCCACCTCTAGCTGCACAGTGTTGTCCTTCTGAGAGACTGCAAAGAAGCAGGGAAATGAGAACTCTTTCACAAGCCCATTAAAGGATCAGCTAGATATGGCACTGTTTTTAAATAGCATCTGTCTTGAAATATAACTCATAGCAAAAAGAGATTATATTTTCATTCAAAGTCAGACTGACACACCTAGGTAGTCTGGGGCTTAACACAGCCCCGCGAAAATCTTATGTAAAGCCTTGAATTAATGTGAGACACTTCCATGGTTCTAAAGAGTGTTCTCAGAATAAACAGAAGTGAAATGATTAGTAACTGTCAGAAGCTACAGTGCTCTGTGCCCACCATCCCTCTGAAGATCTGCTATGTACAACATACCTGCAATGGTATGCCACTGTCCATCAGACAGAGGTTTCTTGGGTGTGACTGATGTCTGGAATTCTCCAGCACCACTATTTCCAGCAGCAATGACCTGTAAAAAAGTTATGTTTTAAGATACTGTGATAAAGAAAAGTGCAGCAGAAAAAGGGCAGAGAAAGGCCCCCGCTGAATGAGGGTAATACATGCAACAGATGCACAGTCTGTACTTACCTTTCCTCCTTCCATGTAAATAGTCAAGTAGTTGTCTCGCTTGCTTCCAGCATGGAGGAGTACACCTGTTGAATGCCTTGGTTGAATGGTAAATACAATCCTAAAATCCAAGCCCATCAGCAAATTACCTGTGGAGAATTAAACAGCAAGTAGAGGAATGGTCATAGCAGGAGATTGATTGGAAACCCACATAGAAATAAATAAAATAATGCATACATGTACACACTGCAGACATAATTCAATATACCATAATCTCTACACATCTTACCAGCGGTGATATATCCTCCTTCATTGAAGAAATGCATCCCTGTGTCCCTGGGAACATCCGGACATGGAAGTACACCGTTTTTTTGCTGAGGTGCACTCATAACTTTTTCATTCACCTTAAAATTCCTCAGGCAACCCTTGAAACTCTTCGTTGGTATATTCTGAAAGGATATTTCAAAACATAAATATTAAAGCATTATGGCAATTTTTTTTAGTAATACTACAAAAAATAATACTAAACATTAGTCCTGCTGGACTGTAGAAAGCCAAATAGTGCTAAAAGCACCTAAACCCCATCGCTGAGGCAGTGAAAAGGTATTCCAAAATTCTAAAATAGAGCTTGAAACATGAAAGTAACAGTTGACTTGGAGTTAATATAACTCCTGCTTGTAGAACAGATACTTCCCAATGATGTATCAAAAAAGACAATGCAACAGGAGTTGCGAAATCCCAAATACATCCTTCCCTTCCAAAGTGCCTGTTTAATCAAATCTGATTTTATAAAATGCCCTGGATCATTAATCATTTTTAAATAGGAAGCAAACATTTCAGAGTAAAATCTAGTTCTACATTCACAATTCCTTAATGAGAATGATTCCTTTGCTTCTCTGCAGATTATTGTTTAGTCCAATGAGGTAAATATTCTATGGGAAGATGGCATTTCTGGAATTACAAACATGACTTTGATCTTCTCTACTTTTAAAGAATGCAATTGAAAATAGTACATGGTTGTCATCAGTATCTCAGCCAGACATGATGAAAATATGGGCCCAGTTGAAGGCTGCATGAACAGGTGAGGAGAAATGAGGTAATGAACAACTGAAAACATCAGTCACAGATGGTGCTCACTCAGTGCTTGGAAATACCCACCCAAACCTTTTCAGCACGGACATCCTGCATATTAACACTTTCACATGTAGCAAGTGCAGCATGGGGAGTGTGTGTGTGTGTGTGTGTGTGTGTGAATTCCTTACCTTTTTTTTCAGTGATGGCAGCCCTCCCACGTAGATTGGTGACCTAATGTTGATGGCAGAATTTGCTGCTAATCTTCTCTGCTGGGCCCTTAGGCCATCGACAACAAGGCGGGCACTCTGCCCATCTATGCTGAAGACCACCTTTCCAGGGTGCAAACATAACAGAGTGAAAACCACAAAGGCCGATGAAACACACCGGAGATTATCTTTGTCTTAATTTTAAGACACCATATTGTTGAAATATATGATCTGAAAGTAACATGCTTGGACCATCAGTCTCAATAAGCTGTCTCATAACAGAGACCTGTCAATCACATGAACTTCCAGGGCATAGGAATTAACTTCAGATGACCAAAATAATATCTTAAAAATTCAATCGGCTGTGTCTGCTCAATGCTAGTTGTGCTTTTGCTACAGCTCCTGTGCCATTCTACTTACCGTGTGCCATTGCCCATCATTGTATTTAATACTGGTTTTGATTTTTACTTGTTTTCCTCCAGAGCCAAGTGAAAAGACAAAACGTCCTTTTGAAATGTGGAGAGATATATAAGAGTCCTCAGAGCTCTCCTCCATGAAAACTATTAATCCTCTTGATGATTGAGTCCGTACATCTACAGAAACATGTAACCTGCAGTGGAAAGTAAGCACATTCAAGTACAGGTCTGTTTTGTTAGTTGTTGCATCCTTTCTGTTCTCCAGAAAAATGTCAGTGAAACTCTATTTGTGAAATGCAGAAAGCCATTTGGGTGGAATCACGGCATTCCACGCTCCCTGCATTTCTGAATGTGAAACAAGCTTGACACATTCAGACTTAAGAATGGGCATCAATATGCAGTGTAACTGTCCACCACAACTGACTCAACCTACTCAGTTTAGGTATAATGTTAGCATAGAAGAAAAATGTCTGAACCTTTAGAACCATCCTTCTGTTATGACCTAAGACATAAGCAAGATGAAATTCCTAATGCTTTGCACCCAAAGATTCAAACAGCTTTGACAATTCAAGTATTAGGAGAAAAGAGAACATTTGTATTACCTGTCTGTAGATGACAGTGGAGAAAACATGTAGGCTATGAAACTTTTGGGGATGCTTCCAAGGAGATATGCTTCACTGCTGACATGTAACTGATTTGGTATAGTGTGGTTTTGTGCATTATCAGCATTCAAATAATCAAGGTATTTTTCATTCTGTGCATGTAAGATGGAATTGAAACATTTACTATGCATGTACATGAAAAAAAACACATTTCAATGCACATATTTAAGAGTTCCCACCTGAGGCAGTCAACAGCCTCCTCTAAATGACAGAGAAGCTGTTGTCATTCTGGACAGATGTGAGTTTAGCATGAAACCCCATCACAGTAAGAACTTGCTTCGGACGTGAGATGGAAGGAAAACAGTAACATCTGAATCTCAGTTCTACAAACTATGGCTGTGCAGACAAAGCCTTGGCATCAATACAGAGCGAAGATGACAGCAACAATAAGCATACCTTGAGCATCTTAGACTGGAGAGGATTTTTATATTCCTTCAGCAGCATTGATTGAAGGTTCTCGTATTTATGGCAAGCTCCAAGGGATACACCAGTCTTTTCAGTATAATTGATGAGATTTTGAACCTCGGGGAGCTGATATGTCCTGGAGTGATGAGAGCAGAAAGTGCTGTGACGCAGCATTCCTTTTGTTTAGTATAATCAGCAATAAGCTGTAAAACTGTGTTCTGTACCAAACAGATTTCTCAGTGACCTGATGTTAAAGTACCGACTTCTATTTTTCAATAAAAATGTAGGTTCAATGCTGTATAAAGTATTTGTATTTGTCCATTTCTTTTTGGCTATGAAAAAGTGCTGATGTTTTTATTCTTGTATTTTGTGCTATTTATTTAAAAAGCACAAACATATCTTGCCATTGAAGAGAGAGAAAAAAAATGACAGCACTTGATTGAATAAGATTTCTGAATCAGACTACAAAACTTTGCTGGTTAATTATGCATAACCAGTGTCAGATCAAGAAAAAATGGCAATATCAGGTCCTGTTCACACAATGATTCCCTCTCTCCTTATATAAGATGCTCTAATGAGGTTTGTTGAGGGGCAAAGCCATCACAACTTCATATGTAGCTTTAGTATTATAGCCAAATTACCAGAAAGACAGACAAAATCAATTCCCTATGTGATAAAGAATAATATCAAGCAATGCTGTAATTTTCTAAGTTGTACACAGCATCTCTAATCAGTAAATTACAAACCATTTTACAACTAGAAAGAGCAACAAAAGCTCCTTGCATCTGGTTGTTTATGAGAAGGGTGGTAGAGTTGGGAGTAGAACCTGAACTTCTTCAATGCAGGTCATACTCCATTCACTTAATCAGACTAGCTACAATATTAACTCTCCTTCAATTTGTGTGGAAATGTCAATCTGCTGAAAGGCAGGAAGGCTCTGCAGAGGAATCTGGACAGGCTGGATAGACAGGCCGAGACCAACAGTACAAGGCTAAACACCACCAGGTGCTGGGTCCTACACTTTGGCCACAATAACCCCATGTGGTGCTACAGGCTGGGGGCAGAGTGGTTGGAAAGCTGTGATCAGTGGAAAAGGACTTGGTGGTGCTGATTGACAGTGACTGAACATGAGCCAGCAGTGTGCCCAAGTGGCCAAGAAGGCCAATGGCATCTTGGCCTGTATCAGAAATGGTGTGGCCAGCAGGACTAGGGAAGTGATTGTCCCTCTGTACTCAGCATTGGTGAGGTCACACCTCAAGTACTGCATCCAATTCTGGGCCCCTCACTACAAGAAAGACCTTGAAGTGCTGGAGTGTGTCTGGAGAAGGGCAACAGTGCTGGTGAAGGGACTGGAGCACAAGTCCTATGAGGAGTAGCTGAGGGAGCTGAGGTTGTTTAACCTGGAGAAAAGGAGGCTTGGGAGTGACCTTAAAACTCTCAACTACCTGAAAGGAGGTTGCAGCACGGTGGGGGTCAGTCTCTTCTCCCAGGCAACTAGCGACAGGACAAGAGGACATAGCCTCAAGCTGCACAAGGAGAGGTTCAGGCTGGACATCAGAAAGGGTTGTTAAACATTGGAACAGGCTGCCCAGAGAGGAGATGGAGTCACCATCCCTGGAGGTGTTTAAGGAAAGACTGGACATAGCATTTAGTGCCATGGTCTAGATGACATGGTGGTGTTAGGTCATAGGTTGGACTTGATGATCTCAGAGGCCTTTTGCAAGTGAATTGACCTGTGATTCTGTGATTTTTGTACTAGAATTAATTTTCCAAATCTGTTTTCTGATGGGGAGGTTAATATATAGGCTAATTCATTGTCTTGCAGTGCTTTAAATGAAGACATAATTTGAGCAACCTGGTCTGGTGGAAGACGTCCCTGCCTGTTGCAGGTGGGAGTAGAACTACATGATCTTTAAAGGTCCCTTCCAATCCAAACCATTCTGTGATTCTATGACAATCAAATCAAAATACTTTTTTTTTTTTGTAAACTCTACACATGTACAAATACTCATCAAAACGTAGCTTACACAAAGTCCCACTGGGATATCATTTGTGGCTCAAGGGATGCTTTTCTCCTAGAAACATATTTATGCCTATTTTTTCTCCTAAATTTTGTCTGTAAGATGTCTCTAATAACCAGACAAACACGTGAATAAAAGAGACAACCTAAATCAGGCACATAATTTCTATACAAATGCTCTCACTTGTTTGTCTAACTGTTTTGGTTCTGTCAGTAGCTTTGCTCCCTTCATTTCCTGGCTCCCTGGGGAGCTATAACAATACAAATCTAGCAGATCTTTTTGGATGCCTTCTTGGAATATTTCCAATTCACTATGTAAAGCTCATTCTTTGGCTAACAGACTACTAAACAGGTATGATTCAGACTAAACTTCCCTCGCATCTGAACGGCAGATTTAATTACAACTCGATACCCTGTATAATAAACCTGAATGAAACAATATTTGAGGGCAACAACCTTATGCATTCATGAAGGCTTCACACATGTAAAAGAAAAGCATTTTAGCAAAAAAGTGATTGTAATACAATTAAAGAAAGAGAACAGGCCAAAATGCATGAAACAAAACTTTTTTTCTGGCCAAATACCTTCTTATAAAGATGTTTGAGATGCAGCCTTCAAAGTTACCTCCACCAAATATTATAGGTAGGTTTGATTCCTCTGAGTTTAATGTCCTGGGAAAGTCAACTGATACTGATGTTGACTGGTTATCAACCAGCAGATATAATCTGAAACAAAGTGAATAAAAATAAGCATGGAATATAAAGAAAAAGATGAAACTAAATTTTATATAGATATACATATACATATATATATATATATATATATAAAACCATTTGACAGATATGTTTTCTTGTTACATTGTAATTATGCTATAGCTTCATTATTTTCCAGGACTTTTTCAGTATATGCTCAATTGACTGCTGTGAAACTGCTTTGTCTTTCCATGCTAGATACCGAGCAAGAGTTGAAGCTTGTACTTCAGTCCTATGGTGAAATCTCGGTCCAATGGAAATTCGCAAAAAACCTCTCATTGACCTAGTACAGACAATATTAAGTTATAATCATCCAAACTTACAGCCATCCATTCAAAACTTTCCACTTCAGCTAACACTTAGGTCCTTTTATGGGTTCAACAGAAATCAGTATGATTTAGGAGCTTTTCAGTAAATTGTCTCTTCTGATGTCTAACAGATCGTTACTGAAAAAACAGACACAGTATTTGCTTCTGCCCTTGTCCTTTAACCATCTGTGTTGCAGAGACACATGTAAAGGTTGCAGTAAGGCGAAGAGCTCCAAAATCTCCAAAGCTCCAGCTAGACAAGTAGTCCAAACATCACAACCCATAAAAGACGTGCATAGTGGGGTAGAGCTGAAACATTACAGGTATCAATGTGCACATTCATAGACCTTCATTATTTGAGTATCCTTTGATAGCAGAGGCCATTTTTAGTCATTTATCCAAAGAATGAGTCCCAAAAACTTTGAATTGTCTTTCTCTGTCCACAACATCTGAAGAATCAGATAAATAACTGGACTCACTTGTTGCCTGTTTTTATTACTGTCACATAATGCATTGACCCATCTTCATATTTCTTTTCCAGTTTGATTTCCTTCTCTTGCATCTTTGCAGTTACAGATCCAGGTGTCAGAAAGACGCTAAGAATATCAGGCTATAAAAGAATTCCACAGAATGATCAGCTAAATGCAAGAGCCTTTAGTTCCTGCTACTGCCATTAATACAGTTCTCAGTGGTTGCTTGTTGGAAACAAATTTTTTTACCCTAAATCTGCATTTCTCAGTCATCTAGTACCAGATGTTACATCAAGTTCTGCACAGTTAGCATAGTTCCTGTTTTAAAATATCTGTGTGCTCTGAATACCAAACAATTCTGTAAAATACTAGTCTATTTTTGCAAAAAGCAGGAGTCAGTTTTGCACTTCTTATATACCTGGTGTGCTCTCACTTTTTAACTTCTACAGCCAGCAAGAATGGGGTTCTGCTTGAACCTCCCCACTTTCTGAGGGATCATAGTCAAAATCTACCCCTTTCCTCTGCACATCTGATCATGGTAGCACTTCTGTGTGGAGAGAATGCCAGTTTTTCCTGAGGAAATTTCCAGCCCACTCTATTAGGCAACAGTTTTCCTACTGGGATGGTGGTGTTAGGTGCATGAGCTACACTGCAGAAGGCTCAAGTTCAAAGCTCAGTTACTTATCAAACTGCATGTTGGCTGAGTGAAGAAGTTGCCAGGATGCTTTTCTCTGGCCTATGACATAAAAGATGCCATGCTTGAATGATGACTGTAATAGCCATTTCTTGCCTTAAAATACAGGAATCTACAGGAGACTTACTATGCAAACTGACATGACTCGTCCAGGGATAAAACCAATCACATATGCTAAGCTGAGCATGTTTCATACCTGTAGATTGTAATTCAAGAGTATTCCCGTTGAAGCCATGGTCTGAAAGCCAAAGCCAACTTGGAAATCCTTGGGAAATGGGAAACCTGCTGCACTCAGGCTCAGTGTTCCTTCCTTGGAGAAAGCTGCAGATCTGACAAGCTGAAAGTAAGATCATAATGCTTTCAGTGATTTCCTTTTTAATCAGAAGAAATGGCAACATAGGAGAACAGCTGCCCTACTCAACACAGTTGTGACTGACTCCAGCCAAAACCAAGCACAAGGCAAACCACAAGCATCACTGTTTCAGTACACAACAGACTGACTGAATTAACTAAGCATTAACTAAGAAACTCTAAAGGAAGGTGAGGCTTGCTGAGTATAATGAGCTGTTCATCTCTAGCTACTCTGGCTTTGAAAGTTTTCACATTTGGGGACATAAAAGTGAGTAGCTGGAGGATTGGTTTGTAACTATGGAGCTGTGCAGATGAGCTACATAACTGAAACTGTGTGAGTCATAGGACCTGGGCCTTTTTGAACAAAACACGTTTTAATACATGAGAAGTTATACAGAGAATGAAGATCAGGTTCTCTGCACAGGGAAATAGCCTGCAAAGAAATCACTCCATGAAACGTTTAGATGCCACAAAAGGAAAGCAAATGAGAACAAACGTTTAGTGCAATACCATAGTAAAAAGGGCAAATGAGATCATGCACCATGTAAGCAGCAGTGAGTAGAATCAGAAGGATAGTTTTTATCTCTCCATGCAGCATTGGCTAAGCCAGCACTGAAACGTCACATTGTCCCATCTCAAAAAGACAAAACTCAAGGGTGTACAGAAAACAATTACAAAACAATCAGATGAGTGGAGCAATAGCCTTATAATGATAGAATTCGGTGGTAGTAATCTGTTACGATCTTTCAAGACAAAAGGTTGAGAGGTCATTTAAATAGGACACATAAGCACCTTGGCAAGAGGAAAGATCTGGAGTAGTATTAACTAACTAAGTATGCTGGCCTAATTGATAACAGCATCTGGAAGCCAGCAAATTTACACAGTAAATAGGAATTCTTAATTGTACACAATATTAAATAAGAGGGTGGACTGTTTGCTGTAACAAGCTATCACAGTAGGGGTGGAGCCTTATTTCTTCCATATCTTCGTACCCAGCCCAGGTTCTTTTATTGCCATCATATGTTAACCAAATATGATTTTTGACCTAAGTAAAACATAATGGTCCAGGTTTTATAGACAAACCAAAGTCTGTGAACTCCAGCAGAAGTTTTTAAGGAACTCTGTTAGTTACCTTCCAGTCATCTGAACATTTCTTGCTGACACCAACAGTCTCATTAAAAACAACAGATGCAGTGGCTGGGTTTTTCACATTCTTCATGCAGCCCCGGAATGGAGGTGTGGATATATTAAAGCTGGTTTGAGGAAGTGGAAGGAAGAAAGAATTCAATAACCTGGTATTTCAAAGCACATACCACTACAGTAGCCTGTAAATGCTGAAAATATAAGAAACTGAAGAAGAGCACAAGAGCAATCTTGTGTACACATACTTCATGCTGATCCACCCCAATTTTCAGGATACACTTCAACAAAGACCTCACCATCAGCTAAAATCACAGATGATGATCATGTACTATACACTTGGGTTTTTATGGCACATAAGATAACCAATATAGAGTGTGAAAGAAATTGTTTAAGGAAAGAGTTTAGATGGAGTTTCCATACAAAGCCTGTGTATTACAGTCTTTTTATAGCTACTCACCGTTCCCGTACAGGAGGTGGGATTCCACCTAGGTAGTACTTAGTGATATCGAAGACACGTATGTTGGCTTTAATATCAGAGCCGAGGCGAACAATATTCTTATTTCGGACAAATAACAAACTAATCTGAAATACAGGAATAATGAGAATTCACCAGGCAGAAACAAAAATCATTTAGCAGATTAAAAGTACTCCCACAGAGCAGGACACAATGGTGGGTTTTTTTGTCTCCCTCCTCTTGTTTACTAGTACTTAAATGCAGGATAACTGCAGTAGTTGAAAGGTACTTTGCAAAGTCTGGGCATTTAGCCAAAGCAGATGCTTAAGGAAAATGTTGCACCATCCAAATATAGGGTGAGGTTTTATTTTCCTCAGAAAGATTGCCCTAAAAATACACCTCACCTAAGATTCAGATATTGCCTTCTATTTGCACCAGAAGATTCAGAAGCTACTGCCTATTACAAAGACTAAGTCAGTCAGCTGGCTGAAGGTAACTTGACCAGTAGGGCATAAAGATTCCTTCAACCCTGAGACTTACACCATTTAGTTAGAAATTTATTAAGGGGAAAAGGGAGAATGAATCAATATGAAAATCAAAAGGTTTTAACAATGTCTTTACAATTTCACTCTGGCAGCACTACAAAAATAGCTGGACTGAAGCTAAGTAGACAAGCAATAACTAAAAAACTACAAAAAAGTAACCTCTATAAAGATCAGCCTGCTCTGATGAAATAAACCCTTAGGTGATGAAAACACCAAGTATTAAACTAATGTCAATAATTTCAATGTACAGAGCTCTTTAAAGCATTGATCCGACAAAAGGTTTTTTTGGTGTTTTTTCTGTTATAACTGAACTTATTTTTAGTAAAGCACAACAGTAGAAAGATTAATTTTTACATGACCAAACTAATTGCCAGTGACTTGATCTCCGCACACAAAAGGAAAAGTCCACAACTAAACTTTACAACAGGATATTTAGTTTCAGCTAATGTGCATTTTTACAAATAATGATCACTTGATTCTTTAAAATTACATACATGTCTATATGTTCCATCATTGACAGTTGCTTTGCCTTCCATTTCTTTTGGAGGTTCAGAGTCAACTTTGTATCTAAAAACTATATGGCCATTTTTAATGAGCACACTGATGAACTGATCCTGCAATAAAGAAAACACCAACACAATTAAACTGCCACAATTCCATATATATTTCACTGTCATGTAAATAATTTTAATGAAGCTATCTAATTTTTTCAAGATAGCTTTTTGAGGAAAGGATAACACAAAGCAGACCAAAACTTACACTAATCAACCATAATTACTTTAAACTATTATAAACAAATCTGGCATCAGCTCCAGGTGTTCTCCATTCCTCCTTTCTTGCCCCCAGTTCTGAATTCTCTGCATGGCCTAATGGAGGAGCTACTTGGAATGATTCATTTCTTAGCCTTGACAAAGTGACTATACAGCAGGCACTGTAGAATCACAGAATATCTCAAGTTGGTAGAGACCCATAAGGATCATAGAGTCAACGCCCTGTTCCTTGTACAACTACCTAAAACTAAACCATATGACACTAAACATACCTCAGAATCTACACATTTTCCAGACAAAAATAACACTTTTAAGCAATTTCCTTAACAGTTATTACTAAATCTAACGTGTTCTTGAATAGGCAAGATTTTGAGAGATGTTCTTTGATCACAAAACAGAGAGAAGCATTCCACAAATTACCATTTTTTCTGCAAAAAACACGATGCCTTCATCTGCAGTAGTTGCAATTGTCTCCTCATATCGTACTGAGCCTGCAGGTTTTTCTTGCAGTACGACACTGGCATACCCAGTGCCCTCAAAATAGCTTTGGTCAGTCTCTTCTTTATACCTGTAACAATTCAATGTCAGGTGTGAATATATGAAAGCAAAAACTACTACCATATGGACTTACTGCCATTATAATTTTAAAAAAGCTTAAGGCCCAAATTCAGATCTAAGCCAAGCAGAGAGAAAACCTTCCACTGGCTTCTATGAGATTCACATATGGTCTTTAGAGAGGAAATCACTAGTGACCTCCTTCTTTGAATTTAATGTCATATTTACTTTATAAAGGAGCTGAGTACATCAGTCCACAAATTGTGTCTGGATTTTATAACATTTAAATCTAAACAGACTGAGATTGGCACAGATGTGAATCATGCCATCCCTGAGGATCTTTTCTAAGGAATGTAATAAGGACCAAGAGTTAGGAAAAAACCACTGGTTTAGCTACAGTGGTTGTTCTCCTGGATATGAAAAGGCAAGAACTGTGAAACGCTTCTGTGTTTATATCATACCTTCTGCAGGGGGTTGCTATAGTGGTATTGAGATTAAATGTCCTCTTGAAGTTGTAAAGGCTGATGATATGCTCATTTAGGCTGTCTAATTCAATGCAACCTTCATAACGAGGGTAGTCGAGACTACGTGGAAGCTGCAAGAGTCATCAAAGCACATTCCATCAACATCAGCTGACAAAAATTTTACATTCATATCTAACTGCCAAGACTTACTGCAAATATTATTAAGACACAGAATAAGACATTAAAAATATATATTAAAATATTATATCCTTGTGTATAATATCCAAACCATCTGATTCCAGCCCAGGAGTGCTGCAGCACAGTTTCAAGTGGAGTCACATGGGTGGACTGGGAACAATACTTAGCAGGGCTGGACTGCTTTCATGCTGTCCTCAGCAGGTGAAATATCATGCTCCCTTCTTTGAGTTTTAGAATACTACAAGCCGGGCAGCTTCTGTAGGAAGTAACATCTCCTTGCATCCCATCTATTTCTACTGACAGGGATAAACTTTTACACATACTTTGAAAGACTGCTAATTCCTGTCCTGTAAGAACAACAGGATGATTAACATGAAATCTCTTTAAAACACTAAGAAAGTCTTTGTACCCTAAAATCTGGTGGGTATCCTCCAACATAAAAGACAACAGTACTGGGATCAAGATTTAGGAGAGTGTCATTGCTGCTCTTGCCTGTACTCATCAGGCTTTCACTCTTTGCAGAAATAGATGTTGCTTCTTTGATGTACTTCAGCTTTGCATACTGGTAAATCCTAAAACCAAAACAGACAGGCAAAATATCACGTCACACTAATAATGTTCATAACAGGTTTTGGAGAAAATTGTTGCGCATTGTGGATTTTATACCTTTCAAACTTAACTTGATCCAAAACAGCTTCCTCAGTTTGGCCTTGAGTCACCAATGACTTCACTCTTATTTCTTCATCACCACTTCCCAGGTTATAGACACAAGTAAGGTGACCATCTTTCACAGCCATACCAATATAGTCCTTGGAAGCCTAAAAATAGCAAAGCAAATAATAATTAATAATTGATTAATGTTAATGAAGGTAAAACACAGCAGCACTTCCTCAGAGACATCGTACTGTGCATGAGTCACAAGAAATCCACCTACCTAATGATGAAAATTCAGTTTATCAGTTCTGGGAAGAAAAATTTCAAATCTCACGTATTGCACTGATTAAATTAATATAGTTATAAGTTAGTTGAAAAGTCATGTGTGGCTTTTATTTTTTTAACAATAGTAGCTCAAATACTTTTCACATTTGTAGCATTCCCCAGCTAAAGCCACGAAATCATGATACCTTTACTGAAAATTGGACTAAACATCTGTGAAATAAAAAACAATGTTCAGAACAACACTCAGAGAAGGACAATTGTGCCTACTGAGGTGACTGTGAGCGGTACTTTACAAAAAAATTCACATTTTATTTCTTCAACATACCGCATTTCAGAAGTGACAATTAAAATGCTGTCAATGAGTATCATGGCCAGTTATTCAGGGGATAAAAAGGTGAAACCCAGTGTAGAACAACTACCTTCAAACAGCTTTCTGTGTATGCACAAGACTCACTACAGACACAGGTAACAAGACTTAAAAATGTAGTTAGGAGCCAAATGCAGGAAATTTTTTAAATGTTTGATGGTGCTTGAGCAAGGCTGAATGCAAAAGCAGGTCTGCATCATCCCACATATTCAGAAGAGAAAGAAATTAAAGAACCGAGGGACTGAATTTTAAAACTGAAGTGACCTTTTTTCATTAACCAACAGTGAAACTCACAGTGACTTATACTGTGAAAAGAGTCAAAGTTCTGAGGCAGGAGTTGGCCTGAGTTTGCACTGACTGCTGCAGAAACTGTCAGTTCTGACAAGACTGTGTGATGGTATCCATGATGGAAAAGTAAATTCCAAAGGAACAAAACAGGAAACCATCAAAGTGCAAAGCAGTCAGCCACCTGACAAGTTACTTTGGCAGTGAAGGAATGAACTAAACACTTCTGCTGCCACACAACAGCAATAGGCCAACATTAGCTACAAACTTAAGTCAAAATAGGTGATTTCCCATCCGTTTCTCAAAGCATGTTGTCTGATTAAATATCAAAATATACCTACATCTTTATTACCCAGGTACAGTACAAACTTATTTGATATTCTCTGGGAGTCCTCAGGTATTTGGAGGAATAAAGAAAGTGAAGTATAGCCTTTCAGATCTTCAAGGTTGCTCGGAGGTCGAACCTCTACACCAGAGTTGCCATCGAACTTCATAGGAATAGCAACCTGGTGAGAAAAACATAATTCAGTACATTATAATAATCTATTAGTACTATTCTTACTTCACTGTTCTGCTTAATTGCAAAGTAACCTGTTACACATCCTAGACATGTTACAGCCATCAATTACTACAGTTTTGGACTCTGATCCTACCAAACAATTATGAAATAGACTGGATAATACAGTAGTCTGCATTATCAATACTTATCACTTAGCACTTTTTATTCCAGACATCAATCAATCCTTACAGTGCCTCTGTCAAGTAACTGTTACCCTCAGTACACAGACAGAGAAGGATATGCCCTGCAGCTCCAAAGAGCAAGCCTATGAATTATTTAGATGTGTATATACAGATCCTGATGCTTCACTTAGCTGGACCTGACTGTCTGCTGGGAATTATAACAAAATTCTGATATTATAAAGACACATCCTACTACAGCTGTTTACACCATGATCACAGATTCCTCATTCATTTTAACTGTTGCTTATTTGTGATGACCTCAGGGATGTTTCTTAGGGACCTGAGACCATGCTATCCCTTCAGCAATTACAGCAGTTGCTTAAATGGACAAAGGGCAGTATAATATGAGGATGCCAGTAGTCAACTTCTAACATCTTGGGGCACATGGAGAAATGAGACCACAGGGCTACACAACCTTGTTGTCAGTGTCAACATTCAGTTGGCCACGTGTGGGTGGAGAGCCCTGCCTCTAAGCTACAGAGCCAACTCTATCCCTGCTGCCAAAACCATCACAATGTACCTTGGAAGGCAAGAGGCTGTTGTACAAATAAGCATTACAGACATGCCCTGGGAACAAAAAAAAACCTACAGGAGAAAGATGTAGCAGTATGCTACTGCATCCACTCATTTTTATGTACAATTTATTATGCTTCCCATCAGCACAGTTACTTTAATTGCTAGGTGGTAATGTGGAATTAAACTTATGTCTGGTCTTTCACACACACTTTAACAAAATGACCTAGAAAGAGGAACAAAAGTACTGTTGTGTGTCCAAACCACTAAGGTCAAGCATGATTGCATTACTCAGGACAGACCTTATTTGCAGCATCTCTTGCCTGCTGAATCAGCTCTCTTATGCGATGTATGTTCTCAGAGATGTTGCTTATTGGCATCAGCTGTTGGTTAATACTCTTGATCTTGTTAAACAGAGCTGGAAGTTGTGCAGACAAATTTGTTACTGCAATGAAAGAAAAAAAAGCCATTGATATTAGAAAAAGAGGAGAAAACAAGATGCAAAAATAAGGTATCATTACACTGTTATCAGAAAAGAACTTGGCAGGGCGATGACAGAACTCCTTTCACTAGTCCTACAGTATTAGGAAGCTCTCACTAAAACTAGCAGTTTATACAGAGTTAATTGTACTCCTGAAATTTGTAGCCAAAGGTATTTGCAGAAGCAGTCAGGATCAGCACTTCCAAAAATGTCTTAAAGGTCCAGAAAAAAAAAGTTTTAATAGAACAGAGATGTGGTCTCTAACATTATTATCCAGTGACTGTGGATGCTAGGGGAGGATGAGGATAGCAGGCAGGGGTCCAGCTTATGTACATTCCCTGGGTAGCATATCCTGCTGCCATTGTCAGAGAGTGAATACTGGGGTAGACAGACTGAGCAGGGCATGTCTTATATTCTTGTGTCAGGGCTGCTAGTCAGCATAATTTAGTAGTGAGCCTTATAGCATCTGGGCAGGTTTATTTCAGGAGAAAAGGAAATACTAGGAGAATTTCAACTTTCATTGAAACAGGAAAAGATTTTTCATCTCCTGTGACTGAAAAAAAAAAAAAGCCTGAAAGTATTAGTACACTGTAACCCTATAATGCAGACGGCAAATAAATTTTTTTTGCAAATATGACTTCTAAGCTGGTCTTCTAACTGCAGGGATGGCTTACAACTCTGCAATAACATGCCAGGCTAGCTCTCATATTTATCTTACTTAAAATGTTTTCCTCTCACTTGACTTTATCAAATAAAGCTGAAGAAAAGATGAAAAACAAAGTCGTTTGGGATTGTGATTGCCCCTTATTTTGTATTTAGCACAGGCTCTATGCAATTCATTTCACTTAATTTCACATAACAGCCATCTAGCCTAAGCTAATTCTCTAGGTCCCTTCTATAGTCAGTGTAGTAGAAAATCACAGGACCACAGAGTAGCTGAGGTTGAATGGGACCTCTGGAGGTTATCTTGTCCAACCCGTGTTCAAGAAGAGCCACAAGTTAGTAGCCCAGAATCATGTCTAGATAGCTTTTGAATATTCCCCGGGATGGAAATTCCACAGCCTCTCTGGGGAACCTGTGCCAGTGCTTCAGCCATGCTCATAGTGAAAGAAGTGTTTTGTGATGTTCAGAGGGAACCTCCCATGTTTTACCCAAAGGGCACATTGCTGGCTCATCTTCAACTTGGTGCACACCAGAACCCCCGGGTCCTTTTCTATAAAGCTTCTTTCAAGCTTGGCCACCTGCTCAACATACACTGGTTCATGGGGTTATTTTTCTTCAGGTGCAAGACTTCTACTTGTTGAACTTTATGAGGTTCCTGTCAGTCCATTTCCACAGCCTGTTGAAGCTAGTTTGAATGGCAGCACGACCCTCTGGTGTATCAGCCACACCTTCCAATTCTGTGACATGCAGCAAACTTGCTGAGGGTACACTCTGCCCCAACATCCAGATCATTATTGAAGATGTTAAACAGGATCGGACCCTGTACTGAACCCTGCGCTACCCTGCTAGCCACTGGCCTCCAAGTCTTCAGAAACCAGTCATGGTGCCAGCTTTTAACATTTACCACAGGATGGCCTGAGTCACCTTCTGCTGTGCCTGTCCCTTTCTACTGGCAAAAAAGGAAGCTCAGAATACTACCTTAGGCTATGTGACTAACTTTTGAATGACTAAAACCTCTGCTGCAAAACTGACCATGTTCAGCTATTAGTGATTTGGCAGGTCCCACATAGCACCTGCAATACCTGAATTGTTTGCCTCTATCAGTGCTTTCCTGAACCCAGCAGTCTGAGCGCCTCCGTAAGTACTCTTAATTTTTTCCACATCTGTTTGAATTGGAAGAAGTTCATCCAACACATTAGCTGTGGTATTCTTAGCACTTTCTACCACATTTTTTGCACTGGTGATGATGCTGGTGACGTCATCTGAAAAACACAGAAATGCATGTGCAGATTCTTATTGCAATAAATGGCAGCAGAACAGAAGTGATCACTAAGTAACTAACCTCTGTTTATCCCTCTGAGATTATTCTGAACAGTGGAA
>NW_008671361.1:35455-131559 GCF_000695815.1 Acanthisitta chloris
CACCAGTGACAACAAGTCTTTGCTTTACAGCTTCAAGGGTTGGACCAATACCTGTGAAACAGTGAATGTCCCATGTGAATTTCAAAAACAATACCACCTTTCTGTTGGACAGGTGGTATTGCAGCACCAGCCTGTGCTCTTACACAGCTTGTGTTGTCACTGAGCATTGAGTGCACTGCACAACAAGTACAAGCGAAAGGATTTGCTAGACAAGGAGTACTGCAAAGGTGTATAGCATAGCAGAAGCAGAAAACCTACTTTCTCGCCTTTTTGTCATTGGAAATAACCATCACAAGAAGTCCCACTGTAATGGAACTCACTTCTGTTGGTTAAGCAAGTACTGCAGAACTTTGTTGAACTGTGAAAGCCTATGATTCAATGAAAGCTTCTCATGCTGTGCCAACATTTCTACTATTACTTTCCTTCTTAGTACCTTGCAATGTCTTTTCAGTTTCCTGTGCAAGATTCAAGAGTTCATTGCTCTCAGTTTTCAACCTTGCAGCTTTTCCTGATAGGTCTTCTCTCTTCACGGTCTGATAACAGAAGCATGGTACTCTCAGGTTGCTTGATATTCATATTAAAATTTAAGGAGCAAAAGAGATAGCCCAATCCTATTTAAAAAAACCCCCAACTATGCAAGGGCAGAGATCTCATGCGAAGAACACCACATTTAGCAACAATGATCAAGATTAATTTAAGCATAATACAACCTTAGTCTTTAGCAAATTTTAGATAGACTTTGGGGCATTAGGAAGAAATTACTAGCATAGAGCTGTTAGATGCAATGTCTCTGTTAAACAGCTTGTGGGCATTACTAGTGCAAAGTAAAAAAAAATACCTGAAATCACCTTCAGTGATTATCAGGTTTGTCTTATAAGATCTCTTTATTTTGCACTGAAAGCAACAGTCAGTATTCATATGGACAGTGTCAGCAGAAAGGCAGTAACTGGCCTTCTTAGGGCTGAGCCAAGACTAATTCATGAACATGAAGAATAGCAACTCATATAATGGTCATAGACAAATAAAGTATGCCAAGATACACGTCTTTGGTGCTCCTCTGATAGTTAAAGAAAAGAAAAATCTAGTTGTAGCAAGTTTACCATCATTTGGCCACTTACAGATACTTACCGTTAAAGCTGAGTCAGCTGCTTTTCCAGCTTTGTTGGCTGCTTCCTCTGCTGCCTTGATGGCATTAATAATATTGTCATAGGCAGTAGAAGCTTCCACAGCACAGCCTACCAACTCGTCCTTCCTGGCACTGTTCTTTATTCTGTGGGAAAGAGGGTGAAAAATGCAGCCTTCTGCAAAGGCTGTAGGCTTAGAGAAGCATTCCCAACAGATCTGAACTCAGTATTTTCTAAGTAACAATGCAGAAAATGTTTTTCAGTTAGATCTGTAACTTCATTCTGCAGAAGCATCAAACTTGGGGGCAGACCAATATGAAAAGATGTTTCAGAAGACAGCATAAGTTCAGGCATGTGGAAAAGCACAACTGTGGGCCTTCAAAGCAGCCTTTAAATGACTAAGATAGAGAGAATTCATCAAAGCACATGGCCCGTAAGGCAGCTCATCACAGCCCTCCAAATACAATTCAGTTAAGAGGAACTCAGAGAACTGCAGATTCCAGATCATCTCCGGCTGCTCTAGCATCCTAAAGCACAAGAAGCACAAGATAGACCACCTACAAGACCTTTTGTGTTTTCCCCAAGAAACAGCACAGCACCTCTGGAATCAGAAACAATACATGAAATCTCTTCTACCCACTCCCCATAAACTATGCAACTGTTCAGTATTAGTTCCCTTGTATTTGTGAGAACAGTGTCTTCTTAACTGAAAAAATCACACTGAAAACTAACAAAAAAATCATGAAATTAATGAAAATGTGGGTTTTTAACCAAGAGTTTTCCAGCTGAGTTAGGTATTTTCAAATTTAACTTTTTGAGACCTTCTAGTTGGTGCAATGACAAAATGAAAACAATTTGCTCAGGAAAAAATAAATCAGGATTTCACTTTTTAAAAATTTTGTTCTGATGTACCACAGAAAGCCTCCAAAACCTCTCATAATTCCAATATAAAGTACTAATAATGGAGAGAGAAGCACTTGATTCCTAGCGAATTTATCATATTTTTGCCTTTTCAGAGTATTCCTTGAGGGATGAAAAAACTATAGGAAGTCTTTTCCTCAGTAATGCTAAGGTGTGTCTGAAGACTGTCAAGATAGCATTTCTTCCAATTATTTGCCTCAATTCATTAATATCATAAAAGGATCCCTGAGCACAAGTACCAGAAATAACTCTAAAAAAAAAGATATGTTAAACATCTTCCCACTCTGTACTTGAGGACTTTCTCTTGTTAGTAAGATGTTAATGAAGCGTTAGTGCAGTAGTATAAAACAGTATTATGTGAGTTCCCACTTCTGGGGGGAAAAAAATCAGGAAAAATACAGGAAGATCTGTTTGTAGGGGAAAAAACACCAAACGTCTGTACATCATGAAGAAGCAAAAAAGGACCAACTTAATTTCTCTCTAACTTTGCAAATGGTCATTAAAGCGAGTGAAGTTACAGACAGACCATTACAACCATGGATATTCTGTATAAAAATTACTCATTCACAGGAATGGCAACATACTCTTCCAGTTGTTTTGCCAAGTCTTGCAAAGATTTGGCATGTTCCTCGGCCCTCACCACCAACGGCTCTTTGCTTGCTGATGAGAGATCTGTCAGCTTTTCATTCATATCCTTCCTTGCTCCATCCAGCCGAGCAGCCAGGCTTTCATATTCCTATGGATTTATAAAGATAAAATTTTATTTGTATTCATGCATGTTTGATTCAGTCCTCATCTACTTTAGTGTTACATATACCTTGCACTTGAGGAGACCAAGGGGAAAAACATTCCCTTCCAACTTACTCTGCAGGGTACTGAAAACAACTGCTAGTCATTAAATTATGCAGATCCATTACGTAAAAACTGAGTCAGAGCAAAGACCCTTGTAGCCCAGTATCCAGTCCCTGACAGTGGCTAAAAGCAATTGCCCAGAAAAAAATATCAAGAATAGTACAATTGCTTATGTTTTTTCCTCACAGATGTTCTCCCAAATTCTGGTATCTGCAGCTCAGTGTCTTCCTCAGACATACCACAACCCTGACAAGCTTCTCTTACAGAAAGCTGTGCAGGCAGGCTCCTTATGCATCCAGGATTGGCCATGAGATTCTTTCTTTCTTGTGAGGCTCAGACAAGCCTTGTCTCCCAGCTATGCCACCCAATACTGTGACAAGAAGATACTGGGTTTTTTTAACCCTATCTTAAGAATGTTAACTATACCTCTTTGCTCTTTTGCAGTAATCCAAGTACACTGTTAGCATGCGTAAGGGAAGTTCGGGCAGAGTTCAGGATATCCAAGACACTATTCTGTTGTACATTTGTCTCCTCAATCCGTTTCTGAGGAAAAATATAAAGTTGAACAACATGTGATTGGGCTAAAAATAAGGGGCAGGAAAAACCATATCTATTAATGTAACTTTCAGTAGGATTTACCAAAGGTACTGTTGATGTGTAAATGAGATGCCTCCAATGTTAGGGAATAATGCTACCCCACTGATTACCACAGAAAACTCAGGAGTCTGGCGGTACAGCACACAGCTGGGCAGCAGTCTATGGTAGCTTAGTTACTAGCAGTCAAAGTTAAAGGAGTATAGGTCAGCTGAGATGAATTGTCAGGACAGACCAGCTGAGGGTCTGATCTCTCAAACCTGCAAACTTCAAACCTGGAAACTTTAAAAACAGCTCCCTGATGATTCCCCCGATCTTTTCTGTTCTTTGAAAGGAAGAAATAAAATTATTAAACTATCCCTTCATCTGGGGCTCTTACAAGAAAGGGGATATGAAACCTCCCCAACCTCCTGAAAGCTCCTGAAACCAGTGATATATTTCAGCAAAATGACAATTAAAAGAATGACTCCTGCAGCACACACCTGTTTCTTGCATTGTTTTATCAGTTCTAAAAATCAAACACTGCTCAGGAATGACAGATGTTTCTTGTCATATTTCTGATGAGACCTCAGAAGCAGTTCTGTAGAATATTAATCCCAAATAATTTAACAGTATGGCACACATTTGTGCTCCACCTATCATGGCTGTTAATGCCAAATACTTTCAAGAACTTACTATGAAAAGTGCATCTGCATCAGGAATTTGATCTAGAATAGAGAACAAAAATACTAGTGGCAGCTGAAGGGAAGTGCTAGGAAGAGACTCTTCCTCCCTGCTCTCACCAGACTTGTGCCTTGGTCGCACTGCTCTGGTCACACAAAGAGGCCACAAGTGGGAGTAGACTACATTTATACCTGTGCACACATACAGCAAAAGATGGGAAGAGTCCTTGGAGAAAGTCTAAAGAATTAGTGCTGCTTGGCTTTGCAAGGTAAAAAGGGACCAATCAAAAGCACTTCTTATCTCCTGAGGTTTCACTTTCTTCTCCAGAACTCTGATATTACCTTAATGTCTTCGAACAGAACTCCATTATCTCTGTTTAAGTTTTCAGCCTGCTTGATTTGTCCTGTTGCATCATTCAGAGCTTCGCGAAGGTCAGTGATTTTTGATTCATATTCATTCAATGAATCCCTCACAACTTTAATAAGCCCATGATTTTCTTGGTGGTACTTTTGTAGTTCATTCCTGATACGTGTCAGTACTGCAGTACAGAAAAGTTTTGCTCAGAGAAGAAGAGAAACAGAACAAACTTCCTTTGTAAGGGCTTGACCTTTAGGATTAGAAAGCTGTGCTTGCAGGGCTAATTTCAGTGTTACTATAGCAGAAGCACTACTCAGCATCTCACCATATCAAATCTGCTCACTAGTTTGCTGCTGCAGACACAGAGCACAGATAAACATTTTCTAAATTACATAAGGCTGGTCTGCAAATACCAAATAATTTACTTTTCTATACAGAACTAACATAATTTCATCAACAATTTCATCTACAATGTAGATATCTACATCTGCACTAGTCACCAAAGCCTCTGAAATCAATGGAGTTATATGGGCACGTTTAATCTCGGAGAATATAGGAACAAAAAAAGAGGTCAAATCAATCATGTCCCTAAGACTGGCACACTGTGGCATTTCACTGCCTACAAAATACGATACACAAGAGTCCCTCAGAGGTAGATACTGAAGTTCAAAGTTGGGGGAAATTAACTATCACTCATACTGTGCCCCTGGTTAGGAGATACGCCTGTGATTTTACAGTTCTTGCTGTCTCTCATGTCTGGAATCAAGTTTCTAAATGTGCCAGTCAAACACATGCAGAGAACACAAAACTAAATCATTTCAACTAAATCAGTTCAACTAGAACTTCTGAATTTCCTTCTCCTTCTATGATTTGCCCTTGGACCACTCTAGCAACTTCTGAAAATCTGTTGTTAAATTAAACCTGTAATTCTTTCTAAATAGCTGTACTGTATGTAACATAGCCTATATATTACAATACACAGAAGCACTGCATAGGATTAGGATTGGCTAAACCTTTTTTTAATGAGATTGATCTAGTTACGAAAGAAGGATCTCCTGGGTTTCTTCCCCAGCTCAACTCAGTTTCTTCCATTAAAAAAAAAACCTATAAATGGCTTTAAATCCCCTCCAGAACTACCGTTTTCCTGTTGACTAACAACCACTACAAGGCCCAGGCATACACTGCAAAAGGCCCCTCACTGCACTCCATCCCAAACAATCAATAATGCTTCAGAGTTAAGACTGATCTTTCTAGAGAGTAAGAATCTGAGAGAACAAGCCCTTACACCGCTGAGCTTCTGTTCGCTCCTTCTCTGCCTCAGCTTGAAATTGGCCAAAGTTGCGGTTTCGCATCTCCGTCATCATGCGTTGAGCTTCAGCCAGTTCTTCAGAGGCATCTCCCAAGGGCAAGTTGTTACCTTCTGTGTTCGTACCAGCTATTTGTTCCAAGAGCACTGAAAAAAAGTATTGTCAAAGAGAGGATGTGCTTAAGCCTATTCAAGAGATACAAATGACACGCCCTAGCGCTTTTCTGAAACAGACTTGCTTATTCTTGAATTCTTTAATGAAGCAAATTCATTTTGCATTAATTCTGTTAAGATGAAAAGTATCCCATATCACATGACAAGAACAAGTAAAATAGATTGGGGCTTGAAATTTATCCCAAATTATCAAGTTCACAGCAATAATTTTAAGCTTCTAACTTTAAACAGTCTATGATAGCAACCCAGAATAGAGTTACACTTAAGCCAGGATAGTCAATTTGTTGCTCTGAATGCTCCTGTGATGAAGCTTCTCTGTCCCAATTCACTCCATAGGGAAAGTAGGCACCTAAACTAACACTATATATTAGATTTCTGATTGGAAGAGTGAATTCCACAGCTGTGACTAAATTCTGATTTATGAAGCTGTTTTCTAAGAAAATTTCTCATGCTTAGTTAAAAGTATTGTAAACAAACGGAAAAGATTCCATAAGACAAAACATGTTATGGAGTAAGAAACTATTTTTACCTTGTATATTGTTGACAACTATTTGTATTCGTGAAACCAAATCTTTTCCTTTCTGATGAGTTTGGCCAAAATTATTAAATAATGTCTCCGCTGTTTTGTAGTTCCTTTCAGCCTAGCAAAGAAAAAAAAATATTGGATTACAAATATCTGGATACAGCAGCCTACTATATAGTCAGGAGATGCATATTTTTAAATTGATTTGGTAAGTCACCTTTTCCTGGAGAGCATTTATATCATGATTTAGTTTAGTGAATTCTGTCTCCAACTCATCTACCTTTGAACCTTGATTATGAACAACAGAATGGTAATTGTTCATTAAGACCTGAAAAGAAAGGGAAAAAAAAATCCAATAAATCACCCATATAGAGGAGACAAAAAGCAAAAAAATTCACTGGGTTAGATCTTTACCCAAGGAAAGTAAATGCAGCATTACTGAGATGAAAACTGACCAATTGCTTCCCAAAACCTGGGCTTTTTTATATGTGAGTATAGCAACTGCTATTCCAAGCAAAGAACATTTTTTTTAGAATGAAGTTTGGTATTGGCAACTGGAATGTTGGGGGGTTTCTGTAATGCAGAGACAGGAAGTGCTTGAAAAAGACAGATCTAGAGGGAAAGCTCAGAGATATAACTTTTAAGGGGAGCAGACCTCAGAAAACGCAGATACTGATTCTGTTTCAGAGCATGACATGGAAAAAACAGCTTTGTATCTTTAACAGCTGAGGCCTAGTGCTGGCAGCATTCTAATATTTGAAATCCAATGTTGATGTACATTTGCTTGCAAACTAACAAAATTATGGCATAAGTTCCTAGGTTCATTTCTTATCTGCTTCATCTGAAATCCATTCTTCTGTTTCTGTATGCCTACCTTTAAGTCCTTGATGCGTGTTTCCAGACGTCTCATCTGCTCCAGCGTGTGGGTACTTGCATGGACATTCTGCAGCTGAGACTTAATGAGCTGAAGCTCGTCACCTATTGTGCTCAAATCGTTCAGCAGTGTAATCACACAGCTATCGCAAGCTGGAGGGAGCATGAGTAAAGGAAAACAATGCACACCATTGATATTTGATGCAGGGAACATTTCACTGAGCACATCAATAAATAAGATGCAATAGAAAAGCTTTGATGCTTGTCATCTGGTGCTGCCTGAAGTACAAAGGCAACAACAAAGCCTGCAGTATTCAGGAAAGTGACCAAAGCCAGAAATAAGGAGGAGGCCTCATTTACATGTAGCTAGCCGACCGCCTCTTTAATCATTTTTCTAAGTATTTGGTTGAATGCTTTTCATACATTCATTACAGAATACCTCCAGCCTTTTTCAAACTCTGCCACCTATAAAAGAGTCATCAGTATGTAATCAAAGCTAGCAGAAAGCAATTCAAGTGCAGCTCTTTTTTATTACTTACGGTCACAGTCTTCATTGGGATCCACATCTTTTGGTTCATTGTTGAAACACTCTGAAACCACAAGATTTCAAGGATGAGGCCTTGCTCAAATCAACATCTTTTCCATCCCTCAAAGGAAACTGACTGTAATCCCCCAATATATGCTACCTGGGTAGCTGCAGGAGTCTCTCTCACATGAAGTGTACCAAATATATTGCTAGAATTTGCTTAGAATAACACCACCAGGCTTGGAGCCAAGACTACATTGTTAAAGCATTTTACCCAGGACATAGGTTCAAACCCCTTTATCTATTCTAGTATCCATGTTCAAACCACAGATTTTGATTCCTCAAATAATGTCTTACCCACAATGAAGTGTTTATGGCCTTCCTTCATACCTGTCACAGCTTGCAAGATTAAGGTATTGATCAAGCTTGAGAGAAATCCACAGCGTATGCTTGAAAGAAGGCACTGTATGCAAACCAAGCCATGGAGCTGGGCCACAGCTACAAGTGGTATACAACAAACATTGCCCTCAGACTTTCCGACATGCTAACGCAAGTTACTGCCTGTCCACTCTGTTCTTTTGTTTTACAAACCCCTGTTATAAGAAGCTTAACACCCATTAGGTACACATGGAGTTGTAGCATCCTAGGATCCTAACTTCTAGGAGGCAGGAGAGGAACTGGCTCCTAAAAATGTCATCATACAGATGACAGGAATCTTCTCTGTCTTGATGCCCAAGTCTTTTTTACAGGCTTGGGCCTACTGCCAAACTCTCATCTCTTGAAAACAAAAAGGGCTGTGCATGTTGGTCAAAGGCTGGACTTGATGATCCTGGAGGTCTTTTTCTAACCTTAATGATTCTGGTATTTTCCCTGAAGAAATAGGATGCAGTTGGTGTAGGCTGCTGCTGTCAAGAGTCAACAATTGCAACTATGAGAGGTTACAGTGATAAAATTGGACCTGAACTTTAACAGCAGCATGAAATAGCCTGGAATAAACTGCCTAGCTGTACCATTTCCCTTGGCACTTGCACATTAAGTCATCGTGAAGTTAAATGTCATTGGTAGTAATCGCTGCTGCCAAAAGGAGACAAGTCACAAAGAATATATTTGTAAGAGAACGAAGGAAGTTATTCCAAAATTCAAATACCCATGCAGTTCTGATGTGGTGTAATTCAGCTAACACCAGACTCCTTTCAGCTGTTACTGTGAAGTACCAATTAAATAAAACTATTATTACAGCTTATGCGCAAACAACATCAGCCAAGAAATGGTGATGTGCTAGCCAAGAGCCGAGTATCACACAAATGAAACCTGCTGGAACATGCTGTGCTGATGATCACAGTGGGTTTTATTCCTAATGCAAAGAAAGTCACGGCAGATCGCAATGTATAGTTGGAGGGAAACAAACTGGCTTGTTGAATTTTGTCCTACAGATCAGTTTGTCCTAGCAAACTCTTGCTTCAAAAAGAAAGGAATGATAAAACACTGAACACTGGTCCATACAAGGTATAAATATAATAGAGATGCATTACTGCAATGATGAAATATGAAATGAGAACTAGATATTGAAAAATTGCACCATCTGCAAACAGCAGTTCACATCATGTGATGCTCTTCTAATTTCTGTGGTCAAGGAAAGATAAGGTGATCCTTGCAGTTACTAGACTGCAGTATGAACAGCAGTGCAGAGAAATGAAGGGCATGGAAATAGCAGGAGTTATTAGTTGGACACTTCACTAACATATGAGGAGGAATATCTATCTGCAGGGAAAGAAAAGTGAAATTTTATTGAAGAATGATAATACGGGAGAACCAAGGTCATTTAAGGAGAAGTGGCCTATGTGTTTCTGAATAGAAAGGAGTATTCCAAGGAACTGAGGTGAACTGAGGTAAAGACAGTCTGAGGAATTTAGGATCAGGCTCTTTACTTCAGAATTATAATAGAAAAAGCAAACATACCCATGGCATTATATAAGAGCTTACTAGTAGTGAAGTACACGTGTGACTGATTCTGGGAAAATCATGGGTTCTAACTTCCACTGTAAATGCAGTTAGCTTGGATACCTAGGAAGGCAGTGCCTGCAGTCCCTGAAGATGTCACTACTCCGTGCCAAAAACATTTTAAAAATGCATATTGAGAATGCTCAGTTTCACAAATCTGTAACACAGACTGGCATGATATGATTTAACCACGTCAGCAGAGGAACCAAACAAAACTGAAATAAAATTGCGAGTATTTATGAAGGGAAATACAGAATAAAATGGCTTACAAGGGTAAACTCTCTGACCCAGGAGAGTCCTTCAATTACCATGGTGCTATGTTCTAGGAAATCTTACATTTTGTAAAAAATTATCTACACTTCTTCCAAGTCTAGATCTTTGCTTCAGTTCATCTTAGATAAGTATACTTTCCTTGATTCCCAGAGAAAAAAAAATGCTCCCTCCCATGTTCACAGGCCCTCACATACCTCCAGTCAGGTGGTCACAACTAGCCAGCTGTCCATTATTATTGCAGTTACATTTCTGACAGTAGCCTCCATAATTTTGTGGATTTCCGAAATATCCTGGAGCACAGCTAGATAAAGAGATACAAGTAATTTTTATTAAATATTTGAAGCTACTTTTGTGAAATATGCTTTCCCTTGACAAAAAGTTATTCTCCTGAAGAAACCAAGAACTTTTGATTTCATGTCTTGAATGAGACAAAAAAAGTATATTTTTGGTTCACAGAATCCTCTGCACTATGCTAAAAAAATCTTTGCAAGTGCTGCAGAATTATTTTTTTTACAAATAAAAGAACTCCCACAATGTCCCTATAGGAATAATTCACTTAATCTGAAAAAACACAATGCACACAGATACATACATACATAGAGAATTTGACAAGGTTTAACCCAGCAAACCATATCATTCTGGCCTGTGACTCCATCAGAAAACATGTATTAAGGAGGATCATATCGCATGCAGAGCTGAGATTTCAAACAGCAATGGCACTGAATGACATCATCACCCTTCTGCAGGGTGATACCTCCTCTCGTCCCCCTGCCAGCAAAGCAGTCTGTGAGTGATCTCTCAATGTTTTACATGGAAAATATATTGTCCAGACTGGCTAGCTAATATTGCCAGAAGTCACTCTGCTGGGGTGGTAATGCAGGATCAAAGGGCCATGATGAGCAGCTGAGGCACAGGTATATAAAGAAAAGACAATCTCTACAACCTTCAGATTAAATGTCAAAGGTAACTGTCTTGAAGCACAAGACAATGTGCTACTGGAGGTCCTGTTTTCAGATGAAACATCATGACTTACTGGCCTCAAGTTTCCAAACCAGACACCACCAGTCCATTACTCTTAAGCCCTCCCTGGATTTGAAACTCCATGAAGTTGGTTCCTCTGACTGCCTGAAACTGCCATGGTCTTTTGCTTTGTCAAACTGCTGCAATGCTCTCGCAAAAGAGATGACTGGTTTGTCTATGCTCCAACTGTGCAGCACATCAGAATGATTTTGGATGAAGGGTATGGTGCTACACATTATGTGGTTGCTGTTGGATAACAGATCACTGAAGCACCATCATGTACATTGGAGGAAACAGCAAAATGTTTTTAACTTGAAAATGGGTGAAATAATTGGGAGTCATTATTACTGGAGTGCAGGATAAGGCAAGCCATAGGGCACTTAGGCAAAGAGGCTGACACTTCTCCTTTTGGTAAAAATTGTGTAGTCACTAGATTGCTTGTGGAGAATTGTTTACATTTCTTCACAGACTGTCTGGTTTATGACTGGACTTACACAACAACACCACTCTTCAGCAGCTGTTCATATAAAGAGCTATTCCTTAAGCATGTGGATACTATCTGTATGTGCATGTCCATGTATGTTACCCAAGACACCCATACCTCCTTTTATGATGTCTTTCAAAAAACCTTGGTTTTGAGAAACAAGTCACTTACCGTTCACAACGAACTCCGGTATAGCCTTCTTTGCAGAGACACTGAATTTCTTCACCATTTGCCACACAGCCAGTTGCAAATCTTTGAGAAGAAGCAAAAATATTATTGTGAACACATCATCAAATAGGTTTTGCACTCTATAGGCTCAGTTTAATGACTTTCAGATAAAAAATTTTTATACCGCCAAATTACTTCTCAGCTAATTGACTCTAGGTAATTTACTGTGACTAATTCTTTGAAGTTTCATAATTTTTTGTGTAAATTATTTCCTTACACTAAAAAAATAATCATTTCCTGACCCTGTGGGCTGTGTATAATAGTTCACTACCCAAAGGAATGCCTAAAATAAACTTTAATAGTGATGTCAAATAAAACAAGTCTGGGTAGCTATTTTATCTTACTAGGCAAGAATCAATAGCCTGTGCTAGACAACATTTCCTCCTGTTTGTATAGCTTTTCTTTTCTTTTTTTTTCATGGATGAAAACATCAGAGGATATTTTTATGTAGCTAATATTGTTTAGGGTATTTTTAACCAATGTCAAGTAGAGTTGTGCACCATTTTGGGGATCTCTAGGGTATATCTGGTTATCACAATGAACATTTTTCTCTGCTCTTTCTAGCAGACTTTTCTAGATTCAAATTTAACTGGGAAAGAAACCATTTTTTTGGCCAATGTTTGGGAAGGAGAAGACAGGACGCAAAGCAGGGACAAACCATGTTTTCTATTTTCATTTTTTAATCTCTGAGCAGTTGGATAAAGCAAATCTGTGTATCAAAGACAGATGTCAACATTAAGAATTACATATAATTTGATTAGATGGAAAACTGTCAACTCCAATAATGCCAAGTGGGGTGCATTTCCTATGTCAGGAATGGTATTCACCACCCAAACGCATAGCTATGAAACTGCACAGGTTTATGGTCTCCCCAGGAATTTCAGCACTCCTAAAGCAAATGATGACTAAACCCATGTTTGGTCAGCCTCAGGCAAGCACCTGCAGAAGAGGCCAATGCTGTCAAAACCAAATCTATCAGAGAGTTTTCTGATAAATTAAAAACCCATCTATTGTCTGATAGTGTAAATCTCTTAGTTAAGGTTACTTGGTGTTTGCTACTGCAACTGGCAAATACTGTCTGGTCCCTTTAGCAATTTATAGTTTAGAGATTTTAAAAAAGATTTGGTTTTATTTAACACATTTCAGAACTGACCAAGGATGACAATGTGGCTTAAATGTACCATGCATTTAAAATGCAATTTATTGCCCAATTTTAAAAGCCTGGAAGTCTTATTAGATCCAAGGAAGTTTCATTTTTGCAGCTCAGTATGTTTGCACTTCAAACAGAGCTTCCACGTGAAGAGCAACCATGCTCTTTCAGAAATCTAGGTACATACTTAAGAGCTTGAAAGTTTCTATATTATCTTTGCATTTTATGATTTTTCTGAATTCTTGTTTCACTGTTGGCCCTTATCTCCTAGAGAGAGTAATGGTGTTAAACATCTTGCGTTTCAGTAAACAAGAAAGATTCTGGATATGCCCAGTAAGGGAAAAGGTTTCCATCAAATATTTCTCACTATGAAGGAGTTACTGGTGGGTTTGTACATAGGTCCACTATAACTGCCTGGGGGACTCCTCAAGGCTATGTCTATCTGAAGTTCAGGATCTAAATGAGAATTAGAACACTCAACTTATTAAAAAAGGCAGTGCTATGAGACAGACCACCAAGTTACTGCTGGTGTAATGTGTCTCAAATGGGCCTGATGCTCTACTACCCTGGACAATACAAGAACAGAGAAGATCACTATCTGTCTATGGCAGCAGAGTCTGGACTTTGAGGGTTTTTTCCCCTCTTTTTTTTCCTTCTTTTTCCTCTCCCCTCTTGACTTCTTAGAAGCTTTTACTGTACCTGTTTGTATAAGGGCAAGGGCACATCCGGCAGGAACCCTGAGTTGCGTCTCCAAAATAACCATCTTTACAGCGCTCACATTTCTCCCCTGCAGTATTATATTGACAGTTCTTGAAAAGGAAATAAGCAAGACAGTTAGCAGTGCTTTACCACTCAGTATGATTTTACTATTATTTAAAAAATATATAGCTAATCTACTCAGAGGATATGTTCTTTCCCTCCCATATAATCAAGAATTTATTGCCAAACTGCCTTCACAACCAGCACAGAATGGTTTAAGTCAATTCTCTTAACTGTAGAAGGCACAATTTCCTCCCTGTTGTGGAAAAGCAATAGACAAATAAGCTGAAGTAAACATATTTTTAAAGAAACTCAATTGAATACATAGTTAGTTAAGGAACATTCCATTAATGCACCCTCTATGTCTTGATATTCCAATTAAAAATCACTATGTTCAAATGAAACAAATTATTTTGCATCTTTACACTAATTAGAGGGCAGATATAACTTCAAAGCATGCAATTAATTGAGCCCAAGTACATTCTTTGAAGAATCCCATTAAATGAATACAAAAAAATCTTTCTCTTAGTAGATTTAGATCAGAATTGAGTTTCATCTAGTTTCTCCAATGTATGTGTTACTTGTATTTATCTGGGGTAACAGGAATAAATAATGAAAGGCAAAGGTTAGGAACACAATTGAAACTGATGCAACTGAGCCAGTTTTTCCATGATAAAATTTTGGGGAATTATATCTTGCTTTAGAAACATTCTTAATCCTGCAGCTGTTGCAGTGTCACATGTTTATACTTTACAGAATGAGCAAGTTGCTTTTGCATTACCTAAAGCAATGATCATTTAAAATAGAAGTTGTTCAAATACATAAGCAGCATAAAAATACATAGGCAGCCACAAAAATTCAAAATGATCAACACTCAAGAGGCATTCACAGCCCCAAGTACTACAGCTGTTTGACTTCAGTGTGCAGCAGACTGATCCCATGTCCCACAGAGCTGAGGTGTACTAATAAAGTGAAAGATGGAAAAAAGAAAGTGGGAGTTTGGCTGGAAACAGTCACTGAACAACTCAAGCTTCCACTTCAGGGACCTTGATGGCTCAGGGCTATGTTTGAAGACCCTACTACCATGACTGGCAGTAGAGGGGCATTTTTCCCAACAAATGACAAATAGTTCTGTCTCTCCCATCTTCTCTTATACTCCATTCTCCTCCACATTTCTTCATAGCCATATTCCCTCAACCACATCAACAACCTTTCCCTCATCCTCTGCAGGTAGTAACCCATAATTTGTTTTCATCTTGGTTAAAGAACTAAATTTGTGGCTCACTTATGAAAGGTTCTGAGGAAGAACAGGAAAAGCTCCAGTTCACATATGGGATATTTAACACGAAATTAAACACCAAGCAACAGGAAGACACTGTTTGTAAAAGGAATCATTTTAAAATGTGGCCTTTGTTAAAGCTGGTGCAGATATTCCTGCAATAACTTCATGGACATTTCAGACTGTCTCTGAATAATTACTGTCAATTTTTACAGTCCTGAAGAATAAATTAAACTGCAAAAAGAGAAAAGAGGTGTATTTAAAAATACATGTGTTGGTTTTGTCTTGGAGCAACCTCCACACCTTGCATCCTCCCCTTCCCAAGTGTATGTGCTGTCTTTTTGTTTTGCTCACTTTGTCTATAGAAACTGAAGCAACTCCACACTTGCAAAGAACATTTAAGCTACTTCACATATAAGCCACTCAAAATGTGCCATGCTGCTCCTTGAGCTACATGGCACATAAGGGCTGGGGGTCCCAAGGCACAGTGGAATGAAGCCAGAGCAGTAACTCCCTCATGGGTCTTCCTTCGAGTTTCACAGAGCCAGAGACACCTCTGGAGCCACAGTATCTCCAAACCATCAAGTGTGGCAAACCCTGAAAGGAAAACTCCCAGCTGACTCCATATACACCAATATGGTACAAAGAAGGCAGAGTAGAGTGTGTCTGTGTCACAACAGAAACACTGAGGTTACGTGAAACACATGGAGTTCCGTGACATGAAGCAACATGTCATGGGATGAGAAGTCTCAGCACTATGCTGCTGCTGAGGGATTGTGCCTTCCAGGAGGAAGGGCAGGGACCATGAGGACACAAAGTCTGATTAATGGCAGAGAGACAGTTCTTCCTTAAAAGAGAACCAGTTCTTTGGTCTTCTCCACCTCCTCCTGCCCCGTGTTCTCCTCCACTTTCAGCAGCACACTCCTCTCCTTCCACCAGCATGCTGCAGCAGGATAGCGATTGCCTGAGCAATTGCACTGCTGCCACAGGGGAAGGAGTTCAGCCTGGGCTTAGCTTCCCTCACAAAGCCTTCTCTAGGGCTCTCACTGGAGAAGACACTGACATACAGAGGCCAAGTGAACAAGCTTTGCACTTTGGATGTGGAACTTGCCGACTCCACAGTGGGAAACCTCCTTGTCTTCTCTGCACCACGTCAGGTCTTTGTCCTATGGCTCCTCTACAGAGAGACAAACTTGCTCTTGGTTAGGCAGAGGCTCATGATAGAAATACAGGCCCTCAGGGCTTTCATTTTTCACCGCATTATTCTGGATGACTTTGCTTGCCCTAAACCTTGTTCCAGGGCCAAGGGTTGCTTTAGCTCTATCAATCTCAAAGTTAATCCAGCTGTGAGAAGGAGGGGATAAAGAGAAACCTAAATCACATACTTCATGAGGTGAAAGTAAAATTTGCCTTTATAATTCTAATCTGAAGTGAAACTTCCTCATCTTTCTAGCTCTGCTGCGGCACTTTCCTGTCACAGCCTGCCCTGCCCCTCCAGAGCCACAGCCTGTAAGTCATCCCCCAGAATGTGCTGAATTGGTTTATAGTTTCCATTAAAGGAACAGGCTTGGTTGAGACAAAGTCAGGGGGAATGACATAATGCACAGGAATGCACCGCAGGCAGAATGGATGCAGCACGAACAAGGAAGAAAAAGCTGAAAAGACAGACCATGAAAGATGTTGGCAAAGTTCTTGTTTACACAGTAAATGAGAAATTAGTGAAAACTTTTAAGTGGGAATTTTTCAGAACAAACTGTTCAAAGAAGTGTCACGGATATAAACCGGAGAAGCACAGTCGGCCAAATGTCACACACCCATTGGTATGAGGACTGATCCACCCCCATGAAGCTGCTTTGGGTCTCATACAGGGTGTCAGGGAGCAAAATATGCCCCACTACATCTTCTATAACAGCTTAAATGTTCTAATTAATAAAATTTGTATCCCTTTTACCTCATCTTATTTAGTTCAATATTTTTCAACCCATCAAGCTGTAGATTAGGGTTAGTGGACATACACTGAAGCTGATTAAACATGAGATTCTGCAAAGGCTATGCTGTGCATGAATGTGCTGTTTGTCAGCATTGGCAAACCCTAGTATATTTGTATAAAAGTAAGGACTGCATATGCCAGGATAAGACCCATGTTTATTATAACTACAAATGTTTCATATGTACTAATTTGGTGACTTTTTGTACCAGGAGCTAAGAAAAATTATAGAAGAAAGAAAATAATGAAGACAAGGACACAAATGAATCACCCACAGGTACGTTAAATGTACATGCAAATGTATGCAACTTATATGCACTCATTAACAGTACAAAATTTAGAGAAGAGGCATACAGAGATTATTTTTAGTTGCTTGGAATTTGACAATACAGTATTGTCAAATTCTGCATACTGCACTAAGAGAAATGTTTCTTCCCATTAATTTCTTCAGTGTTACTTACGATACACTTTCCAGTACCATCTTGACACCTATTTGCATTTCCATTGCAGTTGCAGGGCACACAGCGTCCAGCAAAAAATCCTTTAGTCTCGCGATAAAATCCTAGGCCACATTCCTAGACAGTAAGCAGAGAGAAAAACTAGTGAGTGTTGGTGGAAAGAAAGTTCTACATGTTATGGGAAGTGTATTTTGAAATTGTTTGCCATTTCCAAGGAGTAGTGGAGGTATATATTTCCCTGCAAGCTCTTCTAAGCCCATACTGTTGTTTAAAGTATTTTAATGCAGGAAATAGCAATGAATGGAGATGAAGACGTTTCACCTGAACCCCATGCTCTACACATTTGGTAGTGATGATTTAATCATTTTGACTCTAACCTCTGAGAAAAACACATTTCCCGTGGCTATGAACAAAGGTGTAGAATATGATTTTTAATCCACAGGAAAATATTTGAACACAAGAACACTGTATTGTTAATCTAAAGAAGAGCACACGGAAATCTCACATACTAACAAGTGTTTATACGAGATCTTGACATTAATTTCACTGTGGTGTGTTCCTTGGAAATAATTCCAAAGATATCTTTTACATACATTCATCATGACTTCCATAGTAAGCCTACCAAGAGCTCCACAAAGCCATGCTCAGACATAGCTAGGTGATATAACAAAACATACAGCAGTCTAATTTCTAAGTACAGGCTTGCCCTGGAGACTGGGGAAGCATGAGAAGAATGTTCAGCTGTTGAGGGCACAGGAGCACAAGCACAGCCTGTCAGATCACAGTTGCATTTAAACATGGAGCTGAACCAAAGAGACATTACAAACGAAGCAAGAGACATCAAGTTTATTAGTCTACACCAGGAAGGTAGTAACTAATATGTTAAAACCAAGTTTTTGCCTGGCACAGGCAGGGAGAGCACAAGGAATTCATCTTGGGCATGGAGCCTTCCTGACCAATTCAAAAACTCACATCCACCTTCTCTGCTCAGCATACCTGGCACACCAACCACACCAAAAGTGACTGGACATAAGTGTAACCCTTCTATTGCTTCGCTCCTTTTCACTAAGCAGGTGTGGTGCAAGGAAAACCAGAGGCTGTATGGAAGCAGGGAGAAAGCTATGCTCTCCACAAAGCTAACATCTCCCAGGCTCCAGCCCCTGGCAATGCGCTTCTGCTCTGTACCTATACCTTGCCTCCAGCTCACAGTTAGGGGCTGTCTCTAACAACATGAAGAAAACAAGTGACAGTAGAACTTTAAAGCCATAAATCTTTTCTCACAGTAATTGCACCACCAAGACTGATGGGACTAATCTGGAGAGCAAAGGGTTTGTGGGATGGTGTCACAAATCATTTTCCAGTGGTTTGAAGTCTAAGTATTTATGCAGAGGTGTCAATATTTATGCAGAGGCAGGATTAACCAATGAATTTATCCATGGTAGAACTACCAGATGGGAAAAAAAATCCATTCCTCTCTCACAAAGCAGATCCTGAAAGGAATACAGAGTTACTGCTGTCTAAATAACAGTTGCTAGTGACACCTTTGCCTGCTCTACATGTAGGATAAATGGGAAAAAAAAGGTATGCATAATACTAATACCATCAACAGCTTTAAATACTGGCTTCAGTGTGAGCAAGGACTGAATTCAGAACAGACACTTGAAATTTTCCAGATACATTTTTTAAAGTTTGAGTATGGCCCCTGAACAACAGACAGCTGATCCATACAGCTTCTGAAGAAACCAGGGCCTGACATACATTAAACAGCATGACTAAGTAAAATATAGGCTCTAATGCACATACATTTTATGTACTGAAAGTCTCTTTTGGGAGAGCAAAATGAATCACACATTTTGAAAATACATCCAAGTCATTTGGAAAAAAATATCTGTGCAGCTTTTTGTTTTTCTATTTATGGTGTCTAAAACAACACATTTGGAGTACGTGGGCACTTTGTTTTTGAAGCAGCATTTGTGATTCCACACAAATGATCAACTGATTTCATATGAAGATAAAGCTCTAGGCACTTTCGAGTGCTCAGGAGTTCAGGCTGATTGTTTTCAAGCAAACAGCAATTTAAAGGAAACCCCTTGCCCTCACTTTTGTTAGCAAAGTACTTTGAGACTTAATGAGCCTTCTTATTACTTTTATATTAAGTAATGCATATTGTTACCAAATTAGTTCATTGAAAAACAAAGCAGAAGGAGGAAGGAAGCAAAGAAGGGCAAATGAGCAAATTACCTGTCTCGGGTAAAAATCAGTTTGTGGTTGTTGCCGCCGACTCCTCTCCTGAAGGTGGGGATAGGATAGCCTCTCTTGCATATCTTGTGCTAAACAACGCCCCAGGGACACTAGCGTGACAACCAGCCATCCTACACTTCTTGGCCTCTGTGCCTGGGCCATTGTTCTACTTTGGCTCCACCGTGATCATACGCTGCTATCCTTTTGGTGCTCACACGTTCGTTCTCTTATACTCCCCCTTCTCCAGCTTCTGACTCAGATTAATGAGGTTCTGTGCTGTGATGGGCCCCACCTTTAAACTTTATACGTGAGTCAAGTCGTACAGCACACATTACTGTTCCTGAGGTTAACAAGTAACCCTGCAGTTCCTGTAGCTCAATATATACCTAAGTCAGGGTGTGGCAGGTATCACCTCCTCCCCACCTAAGGCAGCCAGACAGAGCTAGATGATTAGAGCCGTAAATCAATGCCTGAGTAATGCTGCATAAACATACAGGGCTTACCAGCTACCCAGGTGAGTGTCTTGGTCACTTCCTTTGGCTTTGTATTTCCAACAGGTTACATCAAAAAAAGCCCAACAGCTTAGTTTATCAAGGAAGTATGTTGAAATCAATGGGATGGCAGTGGGAATTTCAGTCAATGCTCATCAATGTGTGTGTGGCACACAACACCAAATGTGTGAAAAAATAAAATATGTTTCCAAAATGGTATGCAACATATAATGAGTAGCTGCCCTGAGCAGTGGATGCACACATGAAATGTAAGCCAGCCATACACAGTTGTATTCAGTCTCCCTGCAACTCCTCCAGTCTACATATTATTCATTCATTCTCATGTCAAAAACTTTTGCAAGGTTAGTACAGCAATTGCTGCTCTATGGTAACCCTCAGCCATTTTCTGAGAGTAATTCCTTGTATTTTATGCACTTTGTACACTGCTTATCTCTGTGGTACTTTATTCTACTGCATTGGGTGCCTACAGATGGCAACAGTCAAGCTCTAAGCTAAGCAAAGTGACAACCAGAAGAATTACAGGAACAGCATCAGGGACAGGATATACAGCCATGGCTAGGATTTCACCAGTCTTCAGGTAACAGTATTACTTATCAATGTTTACATGACCTTTCATAAAAATATCTCCAAGTATTTTTTTTGCAAATATGTTACTTCAGATTTCAAACATTTTCCTATAAAAACAGTATCCAGAACGCTCTAGGCTCAGGCTACTTCCCTTGGACCCTGCTAAAATAAGGAACACCAGGAATCTTCTTCACTGTGTATGGTCCCACAGACTTAATCAAATAAATTCTGACCTTCTCTCCATTAAAGTAAGTATTAACTGAGATTAATCAGTCTCTCAGAGGGCATCACAGAAGAATCCCTCATTATAGTGCCTTACACATCTGAAATTACATTCACAGCTCCACAAACACAACCATGAGTTGAATAACCCTCCAGTGCTTCTTAGACAGTGAAAGTCCTAGTGCCACTGAAAGTGCACAGGCTTACAAGAAGCATGTTTAATTACTTCAATAACTAGCCTGTTCCTCTAACTAACCCAGTATGTATAGCTGTAGGCAAGACAGAAGATAATGGTACAGTGTGGAGGCAAACGTTTCCTACCTGACATGAATCACCAGCGTACTCCGGAGGGCAGGAGCATGTCTCTACACTGTATGCAATGCTGCCGCTTCCTGTGCTGGTGGCTTCTTCCAGCCCAACCTCACCAAGTGTTAATCGCTGAGTCTCCATGAAGTAAAGGCCTCTGATGTGTAAGCCATCCAGTCTAGACAGGATTACCATCAGTTCTTCTCTGGATACAGGGTTATTGCTGCTGGCATGCCTGAAGTTTCCCTGCGCATTAAGGGTACAAAATGAGCACAGCCCTGCAGCTTCTTAAAAAGAGTATCTGCGAAGAAGACCTGAGGACAGAAAAAGGGAGAAAAGACCCATGGAACAGACCCCTACAGTGCCAATTGGTGTGGGGTGAATTAGAGGCCAGGAAAATAAACATAAAATGCGTCAAGAAAAGAATAATGAATATTAAAAGGGATGTGGCTTTTACTTTGTGAGGTACATATGACTTCGCGGTATCAAAAAGTGAAGAAGTCCATAGGTTCTTCTTCAGTCATCCAGATTTCTTTGAGATATCACTCAACAACACATAAAAGAGTGGAAGAAAATGCTTTTATTTTTTAAGAGTAAGTGAAGTCCTAGAAATCCAGTCTTTCAGGACTGCCTTCACATGCTTTCTTGCTAGACACAGCATTACTGAAAATGGAATCTGGCTTGAAGAAACATCTTTTTTGCCTGCACATGAGACAGAAATAAATAACCCAGTTTGACCTACTGAGCAGAGATTTAAAGTAGGAATAATCCCTGTTAAATTCACCTACCTGAATATTGGACACCCATTCTAAACTAGGCACCTAGACACCAAGGAAAATAGATACAGTTCATACCATCCCTCTTAAGTACAGTCTGGGGCTGCAATGAATCATCTTCCATTGATGACTGATTCAGTGTTACTGCACTGGCCCTGGAGGGAGTGCTAAGGGCTAAATTGGACAAGATGCCTAACTCAGAGGTGCTAAAATTAGGTGACATGAACCAGAACCCAGGTTCAATGTGGCAGTAAAGAGAGAGAAAAGATGCTGCTCATATTTAAGGTCTAAAGTACTTAAGTTCATATTAATTAGCATTATCAAATATTTGGTATTTCTCCACATATTACCTGCACATTTTTTGTGTGCCACAGGGAAGGAAAGAGAAGGCCATCCTCTTTTCATTTCTTACCTCAACCAGCTGCACACGGCCGTAATACTGACGATCAGGCAGTGGATTGTTGGGATCCATATAAACAACTTCCATTTGATGGCCCTTTGTAAGAATGAGGATATAACATTGCCATATCACTACTTTTTATGGTAAAGTGTACAGATGCAATAAAATTTGGTGAAGCACATTAATCCTGTTCTGTGAGGGATAAAACTAAGTAATACTAGGAAAACTGTGTATCACTTTGTCAGTAAAGGGGTATAGTGAGCACTGTGTTCTAGTGTCACAAGGCTTTGACTGCCTTTGCCTAATAACAACCTTGCTTTCAAGTAAAACACCAGGATAACCAAATTAATACTGATCAATTTTTACAGGAACTAATTACTACTTTCGAGTAAAAATGCTGTTGCATTTTGAAACACTCTCCTTTGCATCCTGGTGCACAAGCAACTATGGATACTATTGTAACACTTTATGAGGCATGTTTCCCAGTAAGAATCCTAGAATACTGAAGTAGCATTTCTGATGGTCTGAGCAAACAAAACCACTCCCTTGAGAATTTCAACAAATAGCCAAATACTTCCATTTTGGCCCTAAAGTGGTTAAATCAAAAAAACATTAACATAAAATGCATTTTTATTTCACTCCCTTGAAGCCTTATAATTATGCTTAATTTTATGCTGAAGAAAATTCTCAGAGAAAATGAGATTAATTACACATAGAATCCAGGGCATCTTTTGCAGAGATGAGGCCATACTTGTTGACAAGCGTGCAAGGCATTAACGATTTTTTTTCCACATGTGCATTTTACAGAGAAAATCCTGTTTTATCTTTTTATTTGCTCTCAAATCAGTTATGCTTATATTATATGCTTATAATATGCTACTTTGGCAACAGAGACAGATGTGTTGATGGCTTTGAGCAAAATGCAGTAAAATCACTTTTATAGAAACATAGCAAGTCACTATTAAAGTTAAGCACACTATAGGAGCAAAATTTGCCATAGTTGTCAGGTGACATAAAAGTCATGGCACTGGTGTTGCTTAAAAGAAAAAATAGTATTTCAAAACTTACTATTAGTCGTATATCAGGTCTCTTATCCAGGAGAACCATGCCCTCACTAGGTAAGCCAAAAGATTTCACTTGGTAACTTAGGAAGCCACCATATGAAGAAAGCTGTAACAAAATGCACAAGGACAGAGGTATTTTACTGCACTACTGCTTGATATCAATATAACTTTGTATTTCCATTTACTCCATCTTCTAGCACTGTAAATAATATATTTACTCTTTGTTCTTTATAAAAAATATTAAAATAGTGTTGCTTGAAAGAAATTGCTTTCTATTTTCTTTACTGTGTATATCTGGCATAACGTTTTGAGCAGATACTGTTGTCTCAAAGGTTACCTTCATCATGGGGCATTTTTTCATACCTGGGTTCACACAATCTGTGTCATGGAGAAATCACATGCTCACATGAGCTTCTCCTGACCATACAAAATAGATTTGGTGCATCAAGAGCAGACATCATACTGACAATGAGAGTGGTAGTGAACTCCATGAACAGCCATGGATAAAAAGAAGCCAGACTAAGCATGTTTAAAGGTGTGTTTCATAGGCCAGCATTTTCTAAAAGTACTGCAAACACGGACCCAATCAGAAAATGTTTGCTCCACCATCTGGAGGACAGGACTTGTACCACTATCAGCTCTGTTGTACGCAGACCATTGCTGTAGGCTGAGCTGAAACCACATTTCTTTTGGCTCAACTACAGGTTACCACAGGCGGCCTCAAGCCCAACCAAATACATACACTGCTGCCCAGAACAGAAATAGGCAACTGTGTTTGAATCATCTGATGAACAGCTTCCCTGGGTGGTGTACGAGTGACTCAGTACAAAAGAGGAAAGGAAGCTCCAGGCACAGAGTACATAGTTCTTGTTTCAAGCCTCTAGAAGGAAGATTTGCAGGTATTAAATGAAATTAGGTGTTTAGCCACAGATACAACACTTTGTTTTGCATTCCTTGCTGTTTGTCCTTGTATCTGTGCCTGGTTTTGACATGGGGGGAAGAACTGCTTTGTCAGGTTTTGCTATTCTACAGATAAGCACCAGCCTTCAATCTCTTCCTTTCCATATACTTCGATGAATTACAAGAAAAATATTGACATCTCAATACTAAATTTGTTCCTTGGACCACAGGGCCATAATGAATGCTATTCTCCTTAGCCAGCTGCATTTTAAAAAGGATCATTTGGCACATTAGCTATACAATCAAACCACTCTGTATAAATAAATTTAAGAAAAAAAAAGGAAATTCAAAATAGAGTTAATTTCCTGTTTAACACATTTTAGAACTGCACCATATGACAGGCTGTTATTTCTTTTTCAATGATTTTTTTTTAAATGGGAAAATATTGGTCTTATAAACTATTCTCTATATTCTAGACGTACGGTATTTACTTTCTAACGTTAAGAATAGTCTATTAAATGGAATGTTAAACTACAAAAGAATAGAAAATTGGGGCAATGTGATCTAAATTTCTCAATGGCTGTTAGTTTCTTCACTGCTGTAGATTTTACATTTGATTCCCTTTTAATTTGGTAAACAACAGACAGAGAGAGGAAAGAAAATACACTCTGCTAAATATAAATGTTCTAGTGGAACTAGTTAAAAGGTTTAAGATAATGGAAAACAGTATTTATACCCTCGTCATAATGAAAGATGTCTGAAGTGATCTTGTTCACATTTTCCAAAAGAGATGCTATCAGTGGAAGCAGACCAAAACCTGACATTTTCAAAATACAATAACATGAATAATTGGTAAACTTATGAGCTTGTAAAAATAACAGCTAGATAGAATTTTGGGAGTACTTTCACTACTGCAGTATTGTCTGTGCTAAAATACATACTCACACGGTGTACAGCAAAAGCAGGGCCCAAATTAGAATTATTTTCTTTACAGTGTTGTCATTGTAAATAAAAGGAAGTCATGGCATGTCTAGGCAGCTACTGTGATGTGCAACATAAAACTCATAGCACCATCTTTAATGCTCTGGTGTCTATCTCATTTGTGTTATTTTGTGTGTCAGTAGGATTGAAATGCCTGTCTATCCAGCGACTGGCTAATAACTGTTGACAATGTCAGAGTTCCAGACAGGGAGATCTGGAGCTTTGGGCATGTGAGTCACCATTAGTAAAGTCCCCCTGGTCAATGTGATCCTCAGGCTGAGATGCTTATAGGTATTAACTGTGAGCAAAAGACTACCCCCATGCATGAGCAGAAAGAGCAGCAAGCAGTTCAAAGAACACAAAGGTTAGAAAACCAATTGTTGCTCTTCCCAAGCAACATATCAAAATCAAAAGGTTAGAGCTCTTTTGTGTACCACTGAGCACCTTTTATTCTAAATTCTAATCATCTATATTCTTTTGGAAATCTGTCCAGGACATACTCTAGGAAATCTAAAGGATTGTCAAGCTCTGTGTGTCCTGGGTTTCAGAAAAGAAGTTAAAGGTACCATAGCTTCTGACTGTGCTGTTCACAGAAAGACCTTTCTGGCACTGAGCAACATGATTAATTCTGTATTACTGGTTAATTTTAACACAGTACTCGGGAGTAAAATGTTGTGATTCCTGGCATGACAGGCAAGAGAGACAAGAATCTCATGAGGGAAGAAAGAAAAACATATCTAAGAAAAACAGTGAGACCCTTTATCAACAATGCTGGCAAAAAACCTAATATATGTTATTAAAACAGATGAGTTACGTGGCATTTACCTTCTCTCCCAGGTAAGATGGTGGTGCTTTCCAGTATAAACTGTGCACTGAAGCAGGCAATTCTTGGACATCAGCCACTACACTGTTACTGATGGGATTGAAAGTGACTGGAATGTCAATATTTTCATCCGTGGCCTCCAAGCGCCAGTTCCTCATGTCCACAAACTAATGCAAAATACATAAAGGAAATAAAAGCTTGTCTCATCCTTTATTAAATTTTACCAGCACCAAGTATTGAGAAGAAATTTTTTAGCCACTGTAGTTCCCTTACCCTGAAAACCAATCCCTTCTGAGCCAGCCTAGAGTCTTTGTGCAATGGATGTTTCATGGACCTCAGAAGAAAGCTGAAGTGGGATGTGCTAAAGCTATTTGGGATTGCGTTTGTCATCTGCAAACTAAATTCTGTCTTCAGTCATGTGAAGACATACCCTTCTGGAGGTGACCAGGAATTGTGTACACAAACCCAAGGACATAATTTGGAGTTGCTTTTTTAAGTCCGTTCCAAAATCAAACCCAGGACACTGACCTAAAAGATAGAGTTTGGACCAGTTGTGGTAGGTTAACTGTGAGGGAGGGGACATGACAGAATCATTTTGCAGAGGCAGCCAACATAGCCTAATGTCCTGGCTCTTTAATACACTTTTTATGTTTACGGCTGTTGTCTCATGAAAGACCATGCATCCTGTTATTTATCATTAAGACAGAAGAAAGAAAGCATAATGCATATATACCAGAATAGTTCTGCGGTGGGTTGCCTGTGGCTGGGCAGAGCAATAAACCAAAAAGGTAGACATGTTTTCATAAACAGTTTTTGGTGAGGGTAAATAATCACCAGAGGAAATTTTCCTAAAGCGAATGGAAGTTTGCTACTGACTTTGCTGAGGCCAGATTTTCATCCTTTGCTTGTAAACAGTAAAGGACCACAATCTAGATTGCATCTAGTCTATGCCTAAACCTTAACTAAACTCCTCATCCATCATTCTAGCTCTCCTCTTTTTCTTTCTCTTGCATTGTTTCAAACAGCTGCTGCTTTTTTTTTCATTTTCAGCCACCTTAGAGTTCAATTATGCCACTAGAAATCTACCTTCATTTCTCTCACTTGATGTCATGTCTCTTTTATAGGGAGGGAAGAAAGACGATTTTTACAATCTCTGTAGAATCTGTCACACATTTCTTAAGTTTAAAAATGCATCTGTGATACATACACACAAAATAACATGTGCTTATCAAAACATCTTGAAGGAGTCCATTGGCTTTAATGATGACGTAGAGTTTGAAGATAAAGCAAGCAAGACAAAGGGCAGCTCAGCTTTAGCTGAACGAGTGATTTGTAAACAAACAGGTGAAAAGGGCCATTTTTGCTGAAAGACAGAAGTCCATTCCACACCTAAGTCCTACGAAGGCTGCACTAAATCTGCACTATTGCTTCGAGATTATTTCTGATCCTTAGAAACTAATAAAATATCTTCTCAATTTTGGAAGAAATCTGGCATTTTCTTAATGGAATAAATGTAGGTTCAGATAGAAAAGGAAAAAAACTATTGGATGCACCTTTGTTCTACGATGATTTGTGCTGCGACAGTTGCTGGTTGCCCCAAAACAAAAGCAGGAGGTGCATCCTCTGGGATTAGAAGGGTCCAGATAAAAGGATCCTGGTCGGCAAGTATCACATGCTGCACCTTCAACATTCTCCTGTTAAGGCATAGTTGAAAGAAATCTCAGTGCTTTCCTTTTGGTTTTGGTGAGGACCCCAAAACCTCCTGCACATAAAACAAATTTTCTGAAATAATATTTATTTAAATGTATGGAAGCATGAATAAAATATGTGATTATCTGGACAGACCATATTCCAAATGCAAGTAAAACTGTCTTGGAGACTATCTTATGAGCTGTCTTTCCCATTTATAAAGTGAACCACTGAGTAATAAATATTAGTCACAGACAGCTGGGAACTTCCCTGCCAAAACCCTCCCTCTGGCTTTTGCAAACCTACAATATAAAAGGTCACTTGTGAAAGTTCACATTTATCACATTTAATTATGCAGATCAGAACAAAAGAAGATTTCTTGAATGTAATGATGTGGTAAAATGTCAACTGACAGAATATGGCTAAAAAAAGCATGGGACCTGGTTAACATCCAAAAGCCAAGACGCAGACGGATAAAGGAGATCTGTGAAGGGTATGGATTGCTTCAGTGAATCAATGGACATCCACTCTGCAGCTTTCTAACATCCTGCAAAGCCTAAGATCCCCTGTACAACTGACGGATTTGAAGTCATTAAAGAATGGCATCTAACACTCCTGTGATAATCTCTGCACGTACTGCAAGGAGTGATGGCTCTGTACAGCTGCATTTCATTTTTACTGAAAACTTAATGATAAACTCACTTCATCCACCCCATTAAATACGAAATATTCACTGAAGTGCAAATGATGCTTGTGAAGGCAGAAGTAATTTGATTTATCTGACCTTGCAAAGACAAATTCCTGTCTGGGGATCGCAAACTTCTGGTTCTGTTCCATCTCTGTTGCAGCTACATGGCACACAGTTAGGGAAACCATAAGTTCCAGGAGCACACTGATCACACTGACGTCCTTTTATTCCTGGCTTGCATCTTTGTCAACAAACACAGAGGAGGAAGTCAATAGGGGAGGCAAGAATGAAGTGAGCAAAGGAAGATTAAAATAAGAGACAGGTGGGTCTTTGATATGATTGCACAGCCATGACACAACTTTACGATTTCCACAGAGAAACAGCAGGTTAGTATTGTTCTCAGATTTGAATAGTCTGACGTTTTAAATGGCCATGGAACTGACTAGAAATGGATTTGATTTTGAAGGATAAAAATGCTCACAATAGAATTAGACTATTCAGTGCCAAAACACTCTGTACACCAAGGTGTAAAACATGGATGTTGAATATAGCCAAGGGAGCTGGAAGAAGATTTATATCTGAAAAATGTGACTGAGCCTTACTCAAAGCACACACCTGCTAACAAAAAAGTGGAGAATCGCAGGCATATGAATAATTACAGGAACTTCAACCTTTCACAAGGCTTGGATTAGTTTACAACTATTCACAATGGATAAATTCCACATTGCTCATAGTGAAGGCTGAATGCCTTGAATTTCCCATATCCGCTCGAAGTACTCGAAACGAATGGTGAAGCAAGCCAGTCATGCATTGTTTGTAGCACACGTAACTCAAACTCACTTGCATTGCCCATTGGTTTTTTCACATTCTGGACTTGCCGCATTAATGACTCCTCTTTCTGAGCAGTTGCAGCTCTCACAGCCAGCAAGGGGGTGATAGCTGAAGTAATGTTTCTCGCACACTTCACATTTCGGTTTCACAGTGCGTGGAGGGCAAATGCATTTACCAGTAATGTCATCACAAAGACGCTTCCCACAGTTGCATACTAGGTCAAAGAAAATGTTCTACAATTCAATCACATCTCATCTGACAATTATCAACTCTTATTGAACTTGCATATGAAACACACACCCAACCTTTATGTGTAGAGGACATGACTCTTCTCTCTTTTATTATTTTAAAGCTCAGGGTCATGGAAACCAACTATGTGACTGCAATGGTAGTTTCAAAGAGCAGCTTTAGTGCTTGGCTCTTTTCCACAGATTGGTTGCTTAACTTCACCACAGGCATTGTTAATCACTTGCCAAAAATTCCAAGGATTAAACAATGAGGAATTTCGGTGTTAAGGGCACCGCTGTTATAAAGCAATGTTTATAAAGATCAAGCATAGTATCTGGGAAGGCAGCTGAGGACTGTTGGTGTAATCCACAAATCTGTTGATGTTATTAAGAATAACATCAGCATATGAGGAATTAAGAATGCTATGTCACTGATTATCTATGTTAAAATGAAGGTGTAAACTGGGATCAAACAATATTAACTTGGAAATGATTTAGCAGTCAGTGCAGAAAAAAATCCATTTCACGGAAATAGTGGCAACATGGAATTTAACCAGTTTAGCTGTAGGCCTACTACACCTGATGAGACAACACATGCAAAGGCACACTTCATTGTGAACTAGGTGTGCATTGAGGGAATGGGGCTACTTCTGCCTTAAACTGAAAGCTACGCTAAAATAAAGCCAGGATTGTTCAAACTTTCACAGGATCAGGCCCTACAAAGGAAAGTGAGGCTAAGGTACCTCTGCAGTAAATCCAGAGGATGAAATAAAAGGTTGGGTCAGGTGCTAACAAGTCTGAGCATATACTTACACCTGCAAAATGGGAATCCATAGTAGCCAGTTTGGCATCGGCTGCACTGACGACCGATGACGTTAGGTCTGCAAACACACTGTCCTCCCAGGGGGCTGCATGTAGGGCTCATGGCACCAGCACTGTGGCAATTACATGGCAGGGCTCCGTTGTTGTAGAAAGCCACCAGTGACCTTACAGAGTCCTTACAGAAGGCCGATGATCTTTCTGGGCTATTTAAACAGAAATACAAATCATGTAAGTACTGGCACTTTGGAATTGTTATGAGAGTGGTTCACAGTGGTTCAGTAAATTAGGGTCCTGCCTCTCAAACACTTTGACATAAGCATGACATCAGTGCACATGCAAGGGTATTTTTTAATTATATTAGTGGTGAACAGCTTCGAACATGCAGGTAAGAGATGCTTTTTCAAAGCAGGTGAGTATATTAGTTATATCAGTTCAGACATGCCAAGCAAAATACCAAAGATGGAAATACCAAAGAAAGATGACATAGATTTTCCTCTTTTGTACTGTGAGCAATAAAGCTCCACCTTTAAATTTCATTTGCAATGGAAAGTCATGGAAAAATGACTCACAGAAATTTAATGGGCCAGCATAAGCCATGAGAAGCATTATAATGTAGCACAATGATGGGGATTTTATACATCTCTTTAATACAGAATAAAAGTAATATTCCTAGCTCATTGTCAACATTCAGTTTTTTAGGAAGTGATGCTTACTCAGTATAAAAACTGTTGCCTCCACATTGGCTGATAAAGTCAAATGACTTGTCCACTGTCTTTTTGTCAAGAATTTTGTAACTGTAGGTGTCAGCTGGAACAACTAAGATATTTTCCTTAAAACAACAAGAAAGCTAAATTGTACATTTCAGAGAAAAACAAAAAGACATAAGCTAAGGCATTCATATATATATTATACAATATACATTCTGGATTTTCTCAAAACCTGTAAGAATTTAACCAATTTAAAAAAATAGGAAAATAAATTTCTCATGTTCACTTCAAAGTTGTGACGCTACAAGCAGTGTACAATAAAAGCACTATATAGTATCTTAAATATTTAAAATAAACCCAAAGCAATGCAAAAGATTCTAAAAATCTCAAATTTTAAAAAATTGCTCTTTTTGGCTTTCATCTTTGCATGTGTCTCTAAATGAATGGTGAAACTGAGAATTTATGTAACAAACATACCAGAACCAGCACTCTCCCATCTGGTATCATCACTGTAATTGAGACCTTGGGTTCCAAAATGTCAAGCTCAATTTGGTTTTCTGCAATCACCTGATCCCGACAGCCAGAAGTATGAGGGCAGAATGAAGCATTGAAGGTACCTGGAAGAAAAAACATAATGGGTTTGTGTGGAAAAGTTTTGGTAGCAGGAGGCTACGGGAGTGGGTTCTATGAAAAGCTTCCAGAAGCTTCCCCCATATCTGACAGAGCCAATGCCAGCTGGCTCCATGACAGACTCACTGCTGGCCAAATCTGAGCCCAACTGTGGTAGTGCTTCTGAGATAACATATTTAAGAAAGGAAAAAAACCCAGCCTGCACAACAGCAACTAGAGCCAGAGATAGAAGCGAGAACATGTGAGAGCAACAGCTCTGCAGACACCAAGGTCAATGAAGAAGGGGAAGGAGGTGCTCCAGGTGGTGGAGCAAAGATTTCCCTGCAGCCCATGATGAAACCATGGTGAGACAGGCTGTGCCCCTGCAGCCCATTGAGGTCCACAGTGGAGCAGATTTCCACCCATGGCCCATGGAGGACTCCATAGCAGAGCCAGTGGATGCCCAAAGGAGGTTGTGACCCTGTGGGAAGCCCACACTGGAGCAGGCTCTTGCTAGGCCTTGTGACTCCGTGGAAGGGACCCATGCTGGAGCAGTTAGTGAAGAACTGCAGTCCATGGGAAGGACTTGTGTTGAAGAAGTTGGTGCAGAACTGTCTCCCATGGGAGGGACCCCACACTGAAGCATGGGAAGAATGTGAGGTGTCTTCCCCTGAGGAGGAAGGAAGAGCAGTGATAAACTGACTGCAGTCTCAATTCCCTGTCCCCTTGCACCACTCAGGGGGAGGAGTGAAAAAAATGGGAGTAAAGTTGAGCCCAGGAAGAAGGGAGGAGTGGGGGGGAAGATTTGGTTTGATTTCTCATTACTCTGATTTGATGGTAATAAATTAAGCTAATTTTGTCCATGATGGTAATTGCTGAGTGATCTCTCCCTGTCCTTATCTCCACCCACAAGCCTTTCATTATATTTACTCTGCCCTATCCAGCTGAGGAGGGGAGTGACAGAGCAGATTTGGTGGGCACCTGGTGTCCAGCCACGTCAACCCAGCATAGGTGGGGTTAGACCAAATTCGGATGCTTACCTGACCACACACGTCCTGCATCCACACGGACTTGCACAGAGAACACTGGGTGTGCTGGCTGATAAAAATGTACCACAAATATGTATCTGCCCAAGTATGGCACTCTGCCACTCAAGGTAATCTGGTTCTGGAGAAACAAGAACAGCTCTGATATTTTATTTGTTTTGTGAAATATTCACAAAGTGCCACCTACCTGCAGTGAAAGAGAGCGGGCTCAGCATCTCTCAGCAAGTTAAATACCTTCAAAGAGCATGGCATTACAACTGCATGCTCTGTTTGTCTGCCAAGCACATCTAACATTTTTCTGCAGTCTGCGAGACTACTGCATAGTTTAGAAAAAATCTGGACTGCTTTTTTTCTTCCTGTATATTGTCTCTGTGGCTTACTCAGCCTGCAACATTTTGATCATATCACATCATTCAGTTTTGATGCTCTTACAGTGTTTCATCTATTTAACTTTACTAAGAACATAATTTGTGACATATGAAACAAAGTTTTCAAAATATGAGATACCTGTAATGGTGTCAAGGTGACTCCATTAACTGAATCAGCCAGTGAAGGGACACTCAGTGGATCATAGATTACATTCTTCCGTACTTCGGAAATCTTCCCATCTTTGAATGCATTCAAAACCAAAGCTGCTGGTGGAGTTTCATAAACTGAGGGAATGCATGTTGCACTAAACATAGAATTACAGTAATTACTCTTGGGTCCAGGAGAATTTTGTAAGCATCATAATAGGAAAAGCTGTTGACTCACAAAAGGCAATATATTATACTGTATTACAACTAATAATGCAATAATGCAATATTTGGATTCTGTGTAAATGATCAGAAAGTAAATGAAAACAAGAGGTACAGATTAAACTTATAAAAGGGAAAGTGTACATTAACTGATTTTATTCACTTAAAATTTGCATAATTCATAATAAGTTTCAATGGAAAAAGTTTGCTAAGGAAGAGGAAACTTAAGGGAATCAAGAGTGTTAAAAATTAAATGCATTTTAGTTAATCCAGTTAGTTACATTCACCAGAATCTATACTAATATTGAATTCTCAGCTCTACAAATATTTATATAGGTATATCCTTTAAACATGAAAGTTTCCCACTAAAGTCAATGGGACTACTTAAGTACTTAGAAGTTAAGTATACACTCAAATATTTGTAGAATTGGAGCCAAAATAAATAACAGTACTCCTTGAAAGCATCCTTATTAATTCAGTGCGGTGTTTAACTATTTCTTCCTTGGCACATTTGATTCTGAAGAACTTGACTGAGAGAAGAATTTTCCAAGACTGCAGGATAAAATGTTTTGGGGGTTTTCCTGATAGTATTTGTTCACTTCTCGTAAGTACTCAACAGACAATGATTAATCTTTGCTTAAGACAGGCCCAGAACTGGAATGGCAACTATGTTTCAAGGCCAGAACTGAGATGCATTTGCCAGGCCTGTGTGGGAAATCATGTGCAGCACCCACTTATAATACTGCTAAACTCAGCCAAGACTCTGAATCATTTGACTTGGTGAACTTAAACACTTTCAGGAAAGGAAAAATACTGCCAGATAATAATAATAACAGGACATAAACATACTGTAAACTATGCAAATATAACAAGAGACTAAGAAAAACCCAACACAAAACCAAAGTAAAAGGCACAAGTTTCTACATTAGCTTTATTTTAAATTGTGTTTTCACCCAGCCTCTTCTCCCTGCTTTACTCAGATTATAAATGTCTGGATCTGCAAAATATCTTTGGTGCAAAGTATCTTCAGTCTTAGAAAGCTGCTCTCAGTGGTAACACTCAGACGAGGAGAATTAAAGCTGTGAATCAATGCTACGCATGCTTGGAAGCCAAGTACAGTCACATGCTTTTATCCAATTTACTATCCAGAGTTTTCTGCTTTCTATTTCAATTCAACCATTAAATTAGAAGCTACTGTCTGGAAAACTATTGGACCTAGTCACCAATTCTTTCTGCCTCTTAAGTTCTGCAAATGACATTTACTTTTACTTTGAGGCCCTTCCCATTGCCAAATCTGTAGGAAGAAAGCCTTAAGAGTAGCATCACGAGGGACACCCTGGGGAGTTCAACAGGCATTGAAATGTGGGGCTCCCTAATTTGGAAGCTGCAGTGATAGTTCTTCTCTGGCCCAAAGAATAAAAGATGGAGAGGGGAAGAGCTTCAACAGGACAGAGCAAATGTTTGGCGGAATCCAATCCTGACCACTTGGGAAGTGAAGGTTCAGGTTCAGATCTTCACAGCAAGAGAAGAGTCATCAGCCTGTGTCAACCAAGCAGAACATGAGTCCTCTAATTACTAGTTCTATAAAGTATAGTGGAGAAGAAGTATCACCTGGCATTGCTGTGCAGGGTGAATGATAAGGGCCCACCTACCCTACAGGCCTGATGATGAGACCGACAAGGGAATGGGTTCTTTGTGAAGTGGGAGGCTTACATGTTGAATAATTTGATGTTGTCAAGTTGAGCTGGTGGACTTGTGCCTGAAAGGGCAGTCACATCCCCTACCCAATAACTAATTAAAGCCATTGTGGGACAGCTGAAGCTGTTATGTGCAGCAGAAAACTCCAGATGGAACAGTAAGCGTTTCAAGCCACCAAAATACCAATGTTTCTCCAGCACAGGCACCTATCATACTGGATAGACCGTGAAAGATGCATGTTTTCTAAGACATTAGCACTGGGTAGTTCAGATGGGCCAGAAAGATACTGGTATTAGCAAAATCCTATGCAAAGACTGTCTAGATTATCAGCAACACTTCAGCTTTTTTACAAATACTCTTTGCAAAAGTGGCCTACAAATCACTTGTGAGTCACTGGGCAAAGGTTCACTCAAAAGAATTAAAATACCATTTAGTCTGCCTTTCAAGGTCATCTTGAGACAATAGGAAGGGTGAAATCAAGCAAGTTACCTTCCATCATGGGTACTCCTGTAAGCAGCTATGCACTGTACTTTAGGATCCACATATTCTGTAGAAAATTCTTCAGCTGATATAATACAAACCTTATGCTGAAAAACAAGCACAAGGCACAATTAACAATTAATATTGTAAACAACAGGGCCAGGCCTCAACAGGAAAGATGAAGCCTAATTTTAGCATGGGGAGATCTGAGCCCAAAGCCGAGTTCTGTCATGTGCCATGGACCTCCCATAATATTTTGGATCACTTTACCTCTCTGCACCTCAGTGTCTCAGCATTAAATAGCATTTTTCTCTCCTTCTAAAGAAAATGTTGGCTGTTCAGAAGTTAAGTAGCTGGAACATAAATATATGTGTGACAATGGGAAAGACAGAATACCAGCTCACAGAGTGAGAAGCTAGGCAAGGAATGTACAGAGGTGGGAGGGAAAAGTCCTCATTTGTGCTGTTAGAGACTTCTGGACCTTGGGGAATTCCTAAACTTTCTGAAATGCAGTCACAAACGATTGCACAAAGTCCACGGCAGCGAGTTTCAGTGACACCGGGATTTCTTCCAATAGATTCAGAACTCATTTCAAAATAAACAAGACCTCCTAGGATTTTTATTTCTTTTAATCTAAAACTAGACATGAACAAATGAATTTGTGGTGATCCTGCTGTAGCCATGGTGGTAAGGACATAAGGGAAGACTTGTAGGTAGACACAACAGTACGCACTACTAAAACATGTAATGAAATCCATACCTGAAAGTTACAGAACTTATGCATGAAGTACTTGAAAAAGGAGATAAAAATGATGATAAGCAGTAAGACAGTTAGCACTATGTATTAATGTAAATAAAAATTGCAAAAGAAGAATTCATTAATAAGCAAAGTGATTCAGTTTATAAGCAGGTCCTAAGGGAGCTCAGCCTGGGTTTTAGAAGTAGTGAGCAGGGAATAAACAACCTTTATAATCTAGAAGGCAGAGTGCTAAAAGTCCCTATTTTTCTGGGCAACAAACATTGTGCCTGCCTTGAATGTAATGACCCCCAGGACTCCAGCCCAGTGCAGCAGTACACTGCAGGGTACACTCTGAAGCTTTGAATGACACTTTATGAGTAGCTAAAAAGTTAGTACAAAACATGGTCTGAGTTTGGCCAGCTTTTGTGCATCAATGTGAGATAGACTATCAAGCTGTAAGAGCCTCTCTTGAAAGATGACCCCAATAACCCTATTTCCCCTTTATTTAGGCCACATCTCTCCAGTGCTGGGAGTGGATCTCCTTTCCCTCTCTGGACTACATGACAGGGGGTCACATAAAGGTCTTTAACACCAAAACTGCTGCCACTGACTTCATGTTAGTTTCAATATACCAGAAGCTCTTCTTTTCCCCTTCATATCTTTCGCTAAGTCCAGTCTTTACAAATCACATGGGGAAATATTTCCTATCTCAGGAGATACTGAAATTTATCTGGCAAGTTATTCAGAGAATGAAAACTAGAACTTAGAAATAAAAATATAGAGATTCTTAGCACAAGAGACTTCCACATGTGGAGATACAATGTCAGTGTCTTTGGGATATGGATCTTGTTAGCACAGCAACAAAGGAGCTGACAAGACAGTTTAAATGGTATTTGTTCACACAGAATATTGCCTCATGAAATGAAGAAAACATGTATCAGCTGTTAGCCCTAATAGTTCCACAAAACTATGCTATGTTATCACCTGGGTTTATGATTTTAACTAATCTTGTGTTTCTAAAATGGAAAACAGAAACAACGCAGAAGAAAATTGTGTCCAGACTAATGTGTTCCTGGTGTGGCCAAAAGAGGTCAGTGAAGGCTTTTTATTCAAAATATCTAAAAGCTATAGGACAAATGAGTGCATTTATTACCTGAATTTTGTAAGAGACCCAGGAACTCCCATATGGGTTTTGAGAATTGAAAAAAAAAGTGAAAGATAAGGAAAGAAAATAAAACATGAATATAAAAGCTACCAGAATATTTTTCATTTAAAGTTTACTTCTAGAAAAGAAACGGGAACTGAAATAAAGCACAAGAGAAAGCTGGAAAAACCCTAGCCAGGAAAGGCAAATTTCTGTTTATCTTTGAGATTGATAAGACTCCCTCAGCATTCTCTGAGTATATATAAAGCATATCTATTCAAATATCTAACATATATCATTTCACACATTACCTTACAGCATGTGAACACAGGGAGACAAGTATCTCTCTTTACCCACTCAGGGAACAAGTATTACAAAAGCGAAAAGAAAATGGCAACTTACCAAAAGAAAATTAATTGATGATGCCTTAAGATGTATCTTTGTATCTGCTAGAAGGTCATAGGCTGCAATGCGATTTCTGTCATCAACTACAACACTGCGACAAAGGAAACTGAAACGAAAAGCAGGACTAAGGACGAGCCTCCTGGCATTGCCATGTTGTTTAGGCTGTCACCTAGCTTCACTGCCTAGTTTTTGGCCAGCCACACCACTGGTACCTAGCCATCCTGCTGGGTCATAACTAACCTACCCGTGGCCACCAGGGAATGTGCAGTATCCTCATGAGTGAGACAAAGAATCCACCATGAGCAAAACACTGCTTGTCTTTTGTGGGTTGACTTATTCAAAGCTGAAGCCTCCAGATCTCATCTCTGATACCCATTGGAGCTACTGTTTCAAGCAGGATGTAAACAGAGAGATATACAAGCTATCTGCAGAGGTTTCCACACTGTATAACATGGTGTGTAACTAATATTCTGTGTTTGGGCCATGCCCCTTGAGGTGCCAGCACACACCAGTTTCTGCTTTCCACTACTGCCACGTGCTGTCAATGGTGTGGATCAGCAGCTCTCACCCTCACAGTGGCAGCTAAGCAAGTCCTGATTTTAGGAAGCTCTTCTGTACACTGAGATGCTCCTCAACACAAGTGAGAAGATGTAGGTTTACCTCTTCCTGACCACCTTCAATTGGCTGTGCATTTCTGGTAAAGACAAATACATACTAAGGGGAAGAGTCTTGCTAAAGCCTTTGAACTTTCATTTGTTAAGGGAGCATGATGCCTGCAACTTGTCAAAAGTTCTCTTTTGCTAAAGAGAAGACTTATATGACTCTGCTTTCTTTTCTTTCTTCTGCACTTCTCAGGCAGGCCAGCCAGCATGCCGTAGGTGAGAAGTCGTAACCAACCACACAACTACTTCTCTTTTTCCTTTGCAAACCAGAGAATGTGGAAGTTTCACTCTTGTTCAAAACACAGATTAGAAATAAGGTCAGCTCAGGGCTAAGGACATTTAATACCAGAGAAATATAGGTTCCTTATTTGTGATTTGCTGGAAGTTTAAAATGTTTTATTCTCTTACAATGTTTTATTGGGAATAATCCAGCCATAGAGCTGTAAGAGGGCCTGGCACAATATATTCCAGATTCTACAAGTTATTCTTATCTGCATGTACCTCAGTACGTCATTGCTTGATTTATTTTTTATTAGAAGAGACTTGTACCTCCCTGCTGAGGAAAGATGACACAGCAGCTTACTTGCAATGTGACCATTAATTTCATGCAGAACAGCCACAGAAGGGATTTACAGCATTGCTACATCAAAGTAGCAAGGGTTTTCTTTGTATTTTCATGACTAAGTTCTTAATGTGTCATATACATAAAGAAGTATGTTCAAAATTAGCCCATAAAATGTGTTTGGAAAACGAAAAAAGCAGTAAAATGGAAGATTTATAGCAAGCAGTCTGGGGCTCAAGGTGTTATGTAACAGGATAAAATAAGAGCTTTCCCCAGCAATAACCTGACAAGCTCCACATAGCTCTGCTCTTATCACAAATATGTTGATGAAAATAATTTTTCTTACTGAGCAACTTCATCCTGAATATCCCTAAGCCTCCATTCTGCCAAACACCTGGCTCATGGGAAAATTAGATACGTGTCCCTAAGTCCCCTGGCACTGGGTAGGCTCCCCAAAAAAAGCACTCAAGTGTTAAAGACAATCTCACTCAGGACAGGCAAAATCCCTTGTGCAGAAACATCTGCAGTAACCTCAGCAGTCAACAAGGATAAATAAGCATTTGGCTGAGGTCCTTGCCTACAGCCTAACAGCCATGGCTACACTAAGAATTTCAGCAGAAGATACTTCTGCTTCAGCAAATCTTGTTAGAAATGGTGGGAATACTCTTGTAAAACTGGCTGCTACATTCTACATAGCCAAAGCCTCTGGACACTCTTTTAACTGCATCTGCAGCCAACAGTTATGGTCTTCCACTGGACTTGGAGACTAATAGCTCATAAGGATTCATGAATGTGTATTAAAAAATAACCCTTTGTATAAGAAAACAGTTCACTAAAGCAGTAGCAATATTTAATGAGCTGATTGCACAAAGAGAATTAAAATTCTGCACAAAATCCACAGAATCATGTGCTTTCCTTTAAATCACCCTAGAATTTGAACAATCTACATAGTAAAATGGATTTCAATATGGAAAAATATCCCAAATGCTTATGCAATTGCTTAGTGATTACTTCAGAAATTCTTACCTGTATTTACAACTATATATTCTCACTCTGCCTTCAGTGACAGGTCCAGGGCTATGTACTGTTACCTCGGCAGTGTATAACTGATCCTCTTCATTGGCATATTCAAAAACCAGAATGTAGCGCCCAACTTGAGGGACATTTATGGTCATCTGTAAATTGACCTGGGTCAAAAGAATTGAAAAATAAAAGAGCTGTTAGAATTTTCTTTCCCCTTTCTTGCTGAAAGCTCCCATTTCCTGCTGTCCAAGCCAACCGGTCAGCATTAGCCCAGGGCCAATTCTGTAATGTCTCAACAGAAGACACCCAGCAGATTGCAAGCAATGCTTATAAATATCTCTTTGTTCACTAATACGAGTCAAACAAGTTCAAGAAACAGCTGCCATTATAACAGTTCTGGGAAGGTTGTAAATACCCTGGGAAATGAGTATATTATTATTTCTCTTCTCCTCAGTAGAAAGGGAGGGAACATTAATTATGCTAAAAACTTGTCACTGTTATCTCCATACTATGTTTAACAACATATAAAAACTGAGTTTACTTCTCCACTGAAGGAAATATTTCCAGGAACACAAAATTCCTACTACAGCAGTGCTGGATATTGATTCCTGGCATAGAGTGAAAGCATCTTCTCCAGCAAACAGTCAATGTCACTTTCTGAAGCATCAAGACATTCTTTAGGTTGCTTGCACAAAGTGGTTAACACAATATTTGATGCAAAATACTTCTAAGTAGTTGCATGGAAGGTGCTGTGGTTATGGAGTTTTCTGCTTCAGTTGACTATGTAATTATTTTCAAATTTAAACTGTTTTTCTCAGTATTTCCTGAGGCTACAAACACTTAAACATGTAAATAATTCTGTCAACAGCCCTCTTGACTTCACTGCAATTATTTATACCAGTAAAGTTTTGCAAATACACCAGTGGTGAAGCACCAGAGCCTGTGGCATGTGAGTATTCTTGTTTCAATATTTTTAAAAGCAATATTCAAGCACAGTAATAGAGGGCATAATTATTTCGCATGTCACTATGACGAACTTGACAAAACACCTTATTTTTGCCAATCAACTTCTAGTATAACTTTTCATTTCATGAAACATGTGTTTCTCTTTCAAAGGACCTACAGCAGTGGCATAATTGTGTCTGTCTGGTTTCCAGTGAAGCAAATATTTTACATAAGTATAGCTATTTAAGCGAAAAAAGATTAGTGATGTATAAGCAATGTTTCAGCTGACAAATCATTATGTCATTTCTTCTGAACCAGCCAGTATGCCTAAAGCAAAGGGATTTTTACTTAATAAAATACTTCTGCCAAAGTGGAATGTCCACTGTAGTCAGTTATAAATCTGCCTACACTGATCCTTTTACATAGCTCTGTATAAAACACAGATCTTGGCGCAGAGTCTGTTTTAGGGATGTGATACCAATCCGTAAATCCTGAGCTGTTAATCTGCAACAATTTTAGTCTGCAAGGTTTATAGTCAACAGCACAGATGGGACTACAATTAGCAGGCAGGAATCTGACCTCTCTTCCACTGATATGGGCCATCACTGGTTGATTGGGAGTTGGCTGTCGCACAGGTATTCTTCTATATTCTCCCCCGTGTCTGAAATGCACTGCCTCTGAACCGAGGACACAGGAAAATCTGCCCAGAGGCAAATGCTGATAGAGCAAGCAGCTTACACACACACACAAAAAATAAAACAACAAACAAAACACAGGATTATTATTGTTTTCAAGTGCAGCAGGATAATAACAAAATAAACCAAGGCCCTGGTTTATTCTGTAGCATATATACTGACTGCTCTGTTGAAGCACGTCCCAAATATGTGCAAGGCTCTGTAACTTGTATCTGCAAGATGGATGCTTCGTAGTAATCACTAGGTAACAGCACCAGATAATCCTAAAAACAAAGAATACAACAAATGCAAGATCATGCAAAGAATGACAAAAGGAATGTCTCCAGATTTTCACAATGTAAGAAAGAACATAACTAATCATATATTTTACAGAGGGTATCTGCAAGATGTGAGGTTTTGATTTTTTGCTCTCGTTGGACAGGCCAATAACATCAGAATGTGTCTCCCTAAATCCATACATTCAGAAAGATAGGATGAGGGCAGCTGTCCTGTGAGCAGGGAAACTCTGAGGCCACTCTCCCATCACATGTTGTACAAGACAGTGCTCAGCAAGGTGCCTCCCCACAGCTTGGTAACACACAGCCAGATAGATGCCTGCAGGTTTCACCCCGAGTGCAATCCACATGCACACAGCTCAACTCTGCGTGACTCCACATGGGAGATTCATGTATCCCAGGTGACTTGATAAAAATATTCCATACAATCTAGTAACCTGCACTTCAAAAGCTGGTATATTTTTGTTCTGCCTTGCCTGTTTAAATGAATATTTTAGAGCTTATTTATAAAAACTGTTAATGCAAGAACATGACAGGCTAAGATCATTAATAAATTCCTTTTCAAAGGTACCAGTAAAAAACCCATTACAGTAAGTACTGTCAGTTTCAGTAAGAAATGTTTGCAAGCTCTTTAGTAACACTTTATGTGGTATTCCATAAATTTAACACCGCCCCAGGCTTAATGACTAAAGACACTGTCTACTCCTTAACCCTATACAATATAATTTCACTATGCTTTGTGACTACATGTGTTTAAGGTTTTTCACAAATGATGACCTCAAACCATTTCTCTTTTTCTAGCAATTTCTTAGAACTGCTGCTAGAAAGTTTTTCAGTTTTTCAGTGAAGGAAAGGAGAGCAGTGATGGGAGGATAAAAGCAGTCAGGCTGCTTATCATGCAGCCCATCTTATAATATTCTTATGTAGGCTCTTTGCCGAGAAACTAAGGCCTTGGTCATCTGTGACAGAGTTAACCTGTAGATACAACATCTGATATGTAAGAATTAGTAATTTCTGTAAGCATTTATATTCAACCAATTGTGTTGTATGTTAATATTACTTTATGCTTTGAAGGTACAGATTTCAGATAGACTTAAAGTCTGCAAGCACAAGAAAAAATAGAGCAGGTGAAAGTCAGAGAAGAATAAAATAAACAAGAAGCAGAACTGTAAATGTTCATAATTGCATTCTGCTGCTTATACTCTTTTCACTAGTGCTAAATTTCAATTGCTTGCTGGTTTCTTCCCAGCAAATAACTCCAGAGCAGTAATATCATGACAACCTTCAAGCATTTGTTTTCCTCAATTGTTTTCTTACCAAGAGGACTTCCTCTGCCATTATACTGACAGTCCACGTGCCTGGAACCAGTGAGAAAGGCTCTGTGGAGCTTTTTCCTGGGATTGTGACAAAAGCTGGCTCCTTGCTCGGTGGGAAGACAAACTCTTGGCTCTGAGCAGCCCCTGCCAGCAGGATTGAAAAAAAAAAATCGCATAAAAACATAAGGGACTGTGTAAAATGTCTTTACTTGCTTGGTGAGCTGGACTGATGATTAAACTTGGTCTAACAGGAGCTGATCGATGCTTTTCAGCCAATATGTATTAACAGTGTGCTTTACCACACACAGAGCTATGCAGTGGTTGTTGTTTTCATTCGTACTAGCCTTGAGCAAATTGGTTCAGAAAAGCAGAGCTCTGCCCCTGTAATGACCAGTTTTGCAATACTCTAAAATGCTCACTCCTTCACTTTCCTCTCCCATTATTTCAACCTGTCTCTGCACAGACTCACAATATGTTCAGCTGGCACAAGGCCTGTTCTCATGGGACTTTCAACCAAACATTTCAGGAAATAGGAGTTCTCAGTAGCATCTAAAATGTTTAGTTACAGATAACAACTGAAGATAACTTGTAGGCAGAGATGATGTACTACAGAAATGCAGCTGTGGTATGCCTTATCAAAGAGAAGTCATGAGGATCAACTGTTATGAATATTAAACATTTCCCCCTTGAGTCCCCTGGACACAGACAAAAGCTGGTTCTCTGCCTCCCAGTCAATATAAGCCAGACGACCACAAACTGCTGCCACTCTGCTCAATGATATCTGTGAAGTCTTCAGTTTTGTCTTCTTTGAATTACTGAAAGGATCTATAATGTAACCCCATTAGCTCCCATCAGTATGCTGAGGTCAGGCATTATAAAATCTAATTCTGCATATAGGCTTGATATACCTCTACCATTCAAAGAATATGGAGTACTTATCTTTTATCAGGGCCCAAAAGGCATCACATGTTTTTGAGGTCTGTAATCAGAACTAACTTGGTAGACTGGATTCATCTTTGAACAAATGTTATACATGGAATGAAGGCAGAAGTCACATTTAAACCGATATTTTAAAGGCAACTAAACCAAAATAAGTGCTGTTACCCCTTCTTTAAAAGCTTCATAAGACTAACAGTTCAGAGCTTCCAAGAAGACAACTAAAAGTAGTGAGTTTGGCAAACATTTAGAAAAACAAATGTTGACTACTATTGTGAGCAGGGGTTTCATGCAAACACAGCCACATCAACTACACAGAAAAAATACATTAGGAGAAGCACAAAAGCACTGACACTGTTAAAAGTGATGCATTCTACGTGACATTAAAGATTTGACTTAGGTGCACCTTGAAAGAACTCCTCTGATCTAACATTCCTCTGATCTGTTGCGCCGCTGCATTACACCTACCTCCTTCAGGCCGAGATTGACAAGCAGATATGCGACCAGATAATGTATCACCTCCAGGGTTAATATACCTCAGGATAATGCGAAATAAGTAGAGGTTTGATTTTTCCACATTCAAACTTATCCTCACTTCATTCTGAAAAATGAAAGTTAATAAACAAAAACAGCCATAAAGTGCTGAATAGAGGAACAGTTAGAAGCCATGCAAGCACCAGACTAAAGTCCTACAAGAAAAATGCACATGCAGACAAGTATATACTGGAATGGCAGTGCTGGTGTATGACAGAAGAAGACAGGCAAGCCTAGTGAGAAAATTAATTCACTTACAAGTGTAATTAGTGCCAAAATGTTTTCCCTCAGCAACTGAGATCTTCCCTTTAGAGCTTTTTGAGCCCAGGCTGACATAGCGGAGGACTAGGTGGAAGAGCTTAGGGGAAGCCACAGTGATAGGCACAACCACCTCTGGCTGGGAAAAATAAAAAGAAAGGGAAAAAGGAGGAATGGAAAGTATATTATTTGTTACTACCACCCAGAGAAAGAAAAAATATTTGGCAAAGACAAAAGGCTTGGGCAGCTTACAAAAGAACATAGAACGCAACCTCCTGTGAAATGAAACTCTTGGTGAATAACAGCTTATCCAGAAGGTCACAGAATGGCTGAACTAATATGTGTTGATACCAGACCTTGATACATGGACAGTATTTTACTGCTATTCTCCACACTTATGCCATAAAGGAGGCACATATGGTATCAAGGGCTGCCCGTATTCCTGCCTTCCCAAGGAACAGGCCAGAATCATTGATCCTAGTCTCAGATCACACACAATGCCCCACAGCATGCAGACACCTCAGACTGTCACTGAAACTTCTGCATCTCCACCAGATCTCGCCATTTCTTAGAAATGTGATACCATGCATGGCTCTGCCGTGGGCCTGAACTGACACCTCGAGTCACACAGCTCTCCAGCCCTCATTATTTAGTTTGCAGAGCAATAGAATCAACAGAGACATGTTCAAAGGCCAGTGATGGATTACAGAAAAAAAAAAGGATTGGTGCAACCTTAAGGGTCTGGCTTCCTTCTTTCCATTCTAAATCATAAAGCTCTCCTCATTATCCAACACCCACCAGTTTGCCCATCACAATCCACTTGCTGTCCCTTTCCAAGATGCGTTTGGAGACCCCTACCGATGTGATCCATTCTGCTTCCCCAAATGCACACAGGTTTTCTCTATTTCACACATTTGAGAACAGAACACAAAGCCTCATTTTCTCCTACTTCTAAAGGCTACAATAATTGCAAGATTGCCAGCTTCCATACATCACTCTGAATGTGTATTCCTCAGTTTTGTCATCATCACCCCAGAGACCTCCACCTTCTTAATACAAATGCAAAGCAGACAGCAAAGATAGACACACGACAGACAGCAGGGCTGAGAGATCTATGGAGACTGGATAACTGAAATATAGATGACTGCAGAAGGGCAATAGACCAGAATGAGAAATATAGAGAAGTAGAGGAAGGTTTTATAGGTGTCATTTTGAATGGAGAAGAGTGAAGTATACCACATGGATAAAACAAACACTGAGGGAACACCTGAAACATAGATACAAACAAAAAAAGAAAAGGCTAAAGAAATAACAAATATGCTTCAGGAAATTTATCAAAATGGTTTATAAACATCGATGAAAAATCTAGAAGACAGCAAAGGGAGAACAAGAAGAGATGTGTGGAATGAGATGTCAGTCCCTGGCTTCAAGCAAAGCCAGAGAATGGGCATAAATTATTCTTTGAGCTCTATCACAAACTTAGGCAACTCTGGACAGTCCTTTAAAATCTGAGCCTGACTGTCAGCTTCTCAGGCTATGCTGAAACAGCCATGTTGGCAGCACGTCAGGGCACCAGTGACCTCCGCTGAGGCCACACACAGCTTATTTATTCACACAAGGGGTTTTTAATTGTATTTAAATAGTTTTATTTTCACAAAAAGTTATTACATTAGCCTTTTGTCTGGTTGATATGGTAACACTATTTGTCTTCTGCAAAATAAATGTCAAGTGGATTATTTCAGGGTCCTGCAGGACACAGAAAGGCTACGTCAAAATTAGGAAAGTTCCTTGAAATTAAGAACATGAGACTATCAGTTGTGCAAGGATCTAGCTAAGGATGGTCTGCAGCTGGGAATTCCTTACATGAGTGAAAAGCTTTATGCAGGTAAGCAAAATAATGCAGACTTCTAGCACAATTAGATAGACAGCCCTTTCATCACCTCTGTAAAAAATGCTACTGGATAAGAAATGCAAAGAGCAGCTGAGTTAGAAAGCAGATGTTAAGAAATCACAGCTACTGGAGAGTTGCCTTCATTTATGAATGGGAAATAAATCTGAAAATCCAAATAAATGAGCTCTGAGATAAAAAGAAACCAGAAGCAAAACAACAAAAAAAGAAAGACTGAAAAATGAAAACATAAGGGAAATCACTGTGCAATGGTTATACTCTTATGTCTCAGTCTATAGTGATTCATTAGTCCTTAGACAAATGGAGGGCAGATGCAACTACACCAAAGCACTACTTCTGGATGAGTGAACAAATCCCATTTATTACTCAAATCTCTTGTTTTAAAATCCTGGCTCACTTGCTCAACAGTTCAGTCCAAAGTCAGACAGGTCCCTTGTCACACTAATTATGGTGACTTTCTTCCTGTGACTTACATTTGCTAATCCAAACAGCGAAACAGTGCCAAAGGGTTCAGATTAATGAGATCCTGTACTTTTTCTGTTTTTTTTTTCTGTGACCTTGCACACACACAGCAGTACTATGAATACAAATATGTACCATACACTTATGTTTTCACCCCAAAGCCTTGAGTGAAATACCATCTTACTTGTATAGAGGACATCTGGGCATATCCTCTCCAACTGAAGTTAGGAAATTCCCGAGGATCATAGCCAAACCGAATTTGCCTTCCCTTGACAGTAGTACCATCTTCAATCTCAAACTTCATGTGGTGCAGATCAGGAAAAAAATAGTTTTTTTCAGGCCTTCCAAGGAGAATAAGAAACAATAAACCAACAAATAATTACCAGTCGCTTAAGGTCTACATCTAAGAGGAAAAAGCAGAGGAAGGGAGGTGACCTACTGAGGACTGAGGAATCCTGAGAGCAGCTAATAAATTCAAGACAGCTGGTAAGGTGGATGCATTGAAAAATCTCTTTCCAGAAGCTTTTACAACTTCCATACACTTTCCTATATAATTCTTGATAGATATATAGATACATATGCAATACTATTGCAAAACAAGTATTGGTTATTTAAGGAAACAAGTTAAAAATTCTTATTAAAATAACAAGAAGACTGCCTAGGACAATTAATATCAATAACCAACATGATTTATCAACTTATCTATCAGCAAATCCAGAATCTCATGTGAAAGTATCCAGGGATTTATGGGCAGTTTCAAAAGAACTGTGCTGAAGCATGAACTATGAGGAGCTACAGCTGGACTCACTCCTGACAGGTTGTCCCCACGATGTGTGCTCTGCACTGGCAGCTACCTGAGGGCTCAGAGCATGCTGGGCTGAGGGATCCTCCAACGTCACACCGGCAGCCTGTCAGGCAAAGAGGAGAAGCCAAATATTCCATCAGAAAAAAAGCACTAAAAGTTATCAGGGAACACACCTCGCTTCAGCTAATTAAACACCATTAACAACTCGTTTCCTCCTTCCGGAGCCCTTCAGGCTCTTTCAAACACATCTTAATGCACATGCATAAGCTGTGATAATTTTGAGCTTCCCATGTCTGTGGCTGTATTTTTTTACTTCTTGGAATGTGAAAAAAGACACTTTAAAAAGGCCCCACAAGTAATGCACCATGCCACACTGCTAAATGCAGGTCTACAGTTTTGCAGAACAAAATTAAACATGTTAATTAAAAATGTTTAGCTAGTAACTCACAATTTCTACAGCAATATCACAAGGAATAATTATTTTAAAAAAACCCAAACAACAAAATCTAACTTACAGAAATTCTACAACATTAATTTTTTTTAGCCTGGTACCTCAATATTTAATTTATCATACAAAAATTGCAATATATGTGTTCATATAATAATGTATGCATCTTTTTAACTGACACTGGACAACAATATTGAATTGCTTTCTACAGGAGACAGAACTTGTAGCACAAACTAAAGGACATGTCTAGTAACAAGGTATAATATGTTGTACTAAGGAACAAGTATGCCAAGGCTAAACATTTCAAGCTGAACTGGAAAGCTGAACGTTCCAAACACGTATGTATGTCAGTGTAAAAGCTAAAAGCATCCTGTTTTCTAAGACATGTTAAGCACCTGTAATTAATCACGGGTAATTAAAGTATCTGACACATTTGTGAAATCAGATCCCCTTCAGTAGCTCCTTAGCATGCACATTAGACACAAAAGCTTTGATTGATACAGCAGCCATTATTTTTAACTTTGAACATATATATTTAGCAGCACTGCAATGCTTTCAAAATAAATCTCTTGCATAAACTCTGGACAGGTGTAAAACACCCTGAAGTCAGTGAAAGTGCTTTCAATAATTTTAATAAATCTAAATCTACAGCTGGGGGACAAGAAGGGGAGAGAATGCTGAAGCAGCCCTACATCACTCAAAACACATGGCAGGGTAAGTATACTTCAGAAGAAGGATCACTTTCTCCACATGACAGCTTCAAAATACATTGAGCCCTGGGCTAAACCAATATATGAATATACCTACAAAAAACCAAAAAATCAAGCTAGTATCTGTTGTACCATTTCAAGATTTTACTGCAGCAGGAGACCTTAGAAAAACGCTAAGCACAACAGGCAGTTACCACTCGTACAGGTAATGACTGCAGGAAAATCAGCCATCCCTGGCCCCACAACTTGGTAGAAGGAGTAAGAGGAGGAATGACTGTTAGTTATCTTATTTGATAACAAGCAGTGATAAATGAGCCACCAGGGAAAGTGAGGTGAAGGACAATGAACTCAAAGAGAAGCATCTTTCCTCATGTGAGCCAGCCACAAAATGACTGGAAATCACAGTGGTAACATCAGCCTTGTTCCTTCTCCCACTGGAAGGCAACAGAGGAGTTACACAGGTTACAAGCAACTACCAGCAGTAATGCAAAATGCTGTGCATGCAAGTAATTCAAGCATCCCCATTTTAAACATACGGCCTAGGGAATTCTAAAGACTTCTGTGCTAAGTCAAATGTTTTACTAGAGATATCCTTTATTCATTTTACCTTGGCAGCCAAAATAATTCCTGTTCTCGAGAGCATAATAACCAGCTTCACAAGTGTCACAGGAATCTCCACAAACATTAGATTTGCAGTAACAATGCCCATTTTCCTGTGAAGAAAACAATTCCATAAAAAAATTTCAGTACCCACTCAGAACTTGTCTTTCAATACTCTGAATTCCCTCTAATTCTAAAGTGAAAAAACTTTCCAACCTCAACAAAAAGTATTTTCTCAACATAATTTATGTCATTCATCATCCTCAATAAACAGACTAGAAAATACATAAACTCAAGAAGATGCAAAATTTCCAAAAGTTTACACACCACTAGGATGTATAAAACTGATTCTTTGCTGTATAAAACTGATTCTTTGCTGTATAAAACCAGCTGCTTTCTGTGCAAAAGCACTAATCAGTACTAAGAATTCTAACTTATGAAATGTTACAACAATTTACCTTTACAATAATCAATTTAGCTAATATCTTTGTTTTCATTTCACTTTACCTGCTGACATTCTCCTACTCCACTTAGTGTTCCACTCACATCACACTGGCATGCTGCACAGATGAAAAAAAAAAAGACACCTGTAGTTTGTCTTTTCAAGATACTTTGCAGGGAAAAAAAATCCCCCACCACCCTGAATCTGTAATTTTGAGTCATAGTGCCACAAGGTGGATTTTACTCTGGAAGGTTCAGAACAACAAACAGGTACTGGTATGAGGCGAGAAGAAAAGCAAAGGAGAAAGAATAGGGACTTCTAAGCATGTGTGATTTACTGGTGTGTTTGGAAGTGATCTAATGTATATTTGACAAAAACAGTATTGAGTTTGAATTTAAAATTGTTTTCTTTCTTAGAAACACTGAGACAACTGATGGAAAAGAGTGTCCTCCAGCCTGACTGGCACCTTCTATTCTGCAGTGCTACTTTGGGACCAGTTTGACTCTCCATACAAAATAGAAACGGATCAAATACTGCAGGAAGGAGCAATGCTGACCTAGAAGTTTGGTGAAACTCAGTATTGACTCTGTAACTGAAGACAGAGAAAATGTATTACATGAAAGGTGCAGTACTTGATATTTTAGGAATTGTTTAGTATTTAGACATCTAGAGTCACAGATGTAATGATACCAGCATCAGCTCTAAAGCTACTCATCCTACCTAGGTGGCCGTTGTGGTGGAACCTGTTGGAAAGGAAATAGTTGGAGACAATCTTGAAAGATTTTTTATCTTTACCCTTTTTAATCTTTATTATTATCTGCCTGAAAAACACACACTTGCTTTTAGAAGACATCGAAATTCACAGATTATTATGTAGACATAAACCATAACAGAGTTGTCACAACCTGAGGCCACGAGAAGGCTTTACACTCCTTTGCAAACTAGGAGATAATATAAAGTGAAAAAGCACCTTTTTCCCAAACCAATGAGCCAAATTCTGGTTTCATGCTTATAGGCAGAAATCCCCTCTCACTCCAGTACATCTGCCATAGGGCTGTATGAAGTACCCATCATTGTAACCCAGAGCACACCTTGGCTCAGCACTAGGCAAACACTCATGAAATTAAGGTCTAATTTCCAAAAGTAACTGCTGGTATCACAGATAATTTGGTGTTATAACTAAATAGCACGAAAAACATTCTGTTAACAAGAGTTGTGAAAGTCACTGAGCACCAAAGATGGTGTTAGCGAATGAAGATGACTTTAGAAAGGATTTAGCACATTTCATAAGCCAAAGAAATATGTCACAAAGCCATACCTGTACATCCCTCAGGGTTTTCTTTGGCCAGGTTCCAGTACAACGGTTTGCATTTACTACAGGTAGGACCTTCAACGTGCTGAAGACATTGACAATAGCCCTAATGACAAAGGAGCTAGTATGGGTTCATCTGTTTCATATAAAACATATTGCTCTTTACTACTAAGAAAAAACTAATATTCACATCTCAGGCAGTTTACTGACTCGGACAGATGCATGGAAACTGACACAGATTCAGACTTCTTAGATTTTTCTGTCTCATATTATCAGCACAGGATTGTTCCACCCTGCATATTTTTTCAGTATCTAATTCATTCTAAAGGACCTAACGGATGTACTTTCCAGAACTGCCTTATCAGAACTGCTCCAAAGCATTAATTGTTTTGCAAAAAAATAGTACAAAAACCCAAATTTCCTTAAAAATATTAATCAACTTTCATATTTACTCTTTCCTTTATTGGTGGAAGACACAGCTGTATACAGCCTACAAAGCCTACAAAGATATCCCTGTCATCCATCAGACTTACCCTCTAGGTCATCTTTGCTACACATTTAGCAATGACTGTGATTTCTGATAATATGCTACTACTACTAACCATCACTGTATTAATAACAATAATAGTGGAAGAGCAACAGTTACAAAGATATAATAACTTTATCAAAAAAATTTGATGTTGAAAGGGCCTGTTGCAACCCAGAACTAGAAGGTTTTTGAGACATGCATAGACTTACAGCTGCATGTATATATTAGTGCCCTAGCATACCAAGAAGACATAAACAGTATGATATTCTATATATAAAAGATTTTTAAAATCCACTCTTGACAGTAGACTGCACTGGTATGATACAACAACAAAACACAAAGTGTTATTTCCACTCTTACTCTGCAAATAGGCTCATGCAATTCTTTTACAGGCCAAGAGCAGGCTTCAGGGCTTGAGCAACGAGGTGAAAGTGTTCAGCAAAGGCACATGAATGATTAATACATACTGTTAGCTGCAAAGGTAGAATACTTACGGAGTGAGAACCAACACTACCTGAAGGGTTACATTCGCTGTTGACACCTTTATAAAATAAACACATTGAAAGATCTTTTGAAAACAGAGCTGTGGAATGTAGTAGTGCAGAAGAACAATGTAGCAGGTGTGAGCTTGAAAGGGTTTTTTCATATGGTTACCTTGGAGAGACTCAAATACTTTAAACTTCAAGACCAGCAGAAGCCTTTAATAATGATTTTTCAAATGTGTATTTAGCCTGATTTATACTATTTGGTTTTATAGGCAAAGCAGTTACTTGGAAAAACAGAGCACTAACCTACAGAACTGACAAGTTCCTGTGCCATCATCTAAAGAAAGGTTTTAATCTTACAGTTCACTTCATGAAATAACATCTAGAATGACAGATAATCTCATCTAGTATGTGATCCTGGTGTGTCCCTCCCTCTCTCCCCATGCTTCAGGGGGTTTCTATAAATCCTTGCATGCAGCAGACCACCCTGGAGAGCCCTGCAATAAAAACAGGGGCAATCTGAGTCAGAGGATTTTACCTCAGGGGCATTACCTTCGCAGTAGGGGAAACTGCTGGCAGCAGAAAGGCATCTGTCACAGCGTCGCCCTGTGATGCCTGTTCGACAGGGACACTGCCCCGATGTGGGCTCACACGTGCCATGCTGGGAGCCATCAGGAGAGCACTGACAAGCTACACAACAACAAACATAGACAGTGGTGACAGGGTTCACCCCATAGGTACCAAGCAGCAACTTTCCAAAACTTCACTGGTGTAGAGGTTTTGAATACTATTTGTCTAGAGTGTTCTTCATCTTTCCAATAAATAGCTCACAGGGCTCTCCTATAACTCACAGGGTCCTCAGCCCTGCTTGGGAGCTATGAACTTGAGATGACCTGTACCATCTGGACATGGTTTTCTTCCTCTCTTCTGGACAGAAACAGGATTATCTGGAACCATAATAAAACTATCTTCCTCAGCTTCTTTGTCCCATCCCAACAGCAGACTTAGTTTTGACTTTCTGCCTTCCTGATCTTCATATGGTTACAGAAAACATAGAGGAAATTGTCTAATTAGACCTGCACTTAAATATATGATGGTATCCCCTGCCCAGGAGGGTTAAAACTAGATGATCTTTAAGGACCTTTCCAACCCAAACCATTCTATGATTCTATGAAAAAAAGATTATAAAGTTGTATGCCCATCACACCTTTAGATCTGAGGGCAGAGGAGGCCAGAAGCAAGCTTTGAAATACAACATGCAACAGTCTTGTTCTTTCATATTCCTATATAAGGTCTTAGTTGTGCAATGATTTACAAGCACAGGGTAAAGAAGAATAATTCTACAAAAAAAAGAACAATGCTGGTACAACCCAGGGGACTAATCTTTGCTCAGAGTCTAAGGGTCAAATGGTTAATGACAATTATTTTGGTCAAGTAATAGCTAGTCTCCTAAAAAGAAATATAAAACCTGTCTGACGGTTTTTCACTGTAGTTATGGTGACCACTAACAGCAGAATTCTGAGGATATGTTCCTTCTTTAGCACTAATAATATTTTGATTTCTAGGAAAGAGCAGTCCTGTCCATGATGTACAAGTAGCTTCTGATATTAATGACAGAGCCTGCAGGCTTCCCTCCATGTGGTGTGAAAAAACTATATGCACATTCTGGGCCCGATCAGCTGATCCATATGGACAGGAAGAATTGCTGATATGATGGAAGATTTGCAGAGTCAAGCCCATCAAGAATAGGACTTATGGTGCAAGGTTGGCACATGTGAAGAGCAAACACTAATGCACTTACTTAAAAGTTTACAGGACAATGTGTCAAATATTAGAAGCCCAAACCAGTTGAAACACAGCTCATGTTCCAGAACTAAAGTGAGCCAGAACTCATAAAGGTAAATAACCACTGCCCAGCCTAAGCTTTAGATTTTATATTTCAAAAGAGAGATACTACTTCACCAAGGGCAAATGTTGCCATGCTCACATTAATCCAGCTAGCAAAAGAACAGCGATGATGTGCCAGTGTGTGCCTATCAGGAAGCCTGATCACTGCCTGGGTATTCAGAGTTATTGATGCCAGCTTTGGGTTAAACAAAACTATTGTGGTTACATAAGCAGTTTTTGATGGAAATACACTTGGGAAAATTTATTCTCTTCTGCATTGCAGAAATTAGAAGGAAAACCCCAGTAAAAGGAGGAAAAAGTTTTACTCACGGAAGCAGCTAGGATAGCTGTAATATCCTGGAGCACACTGGTCACATCTAAGTCCAGCATAGTTACTATGGCACAGACATTGACCTCTAGGACCACACGTATTCTCCACCGAGCCAACACCATCACAATTACATTCTGCACAGAGAAGAAAAAACTAACTACCCTGATAGATACATGTCTAAACCAGCAGTTATTTAAAGTAGAATTTGCCAGAAAAACTTTTGAATACAAATAAATCATGAGAAAACCAGACCAATTTAACCACCAAAACTAAATATCCTGAAATAGATGTTTATTCTGAAAATGCCTCCTCATCCATTGATAATCAGGTTCTTGCAATCCTATACTGTACAGTTTAGAGATTCAGTTTGATGCCTTGCAACACGTGTAAGGGACAGAAATTCATCTTACAACGGGAAGAATGTCACATGAGAGAAGTACTTAACATCTTTAAAAAATTACCTCTGAGAAACAGCATCCACAAAGCCTGACGAGGTCTAATGGCTAAGAAATGCATGTTAGTAATGATGAACAAGCACAAGATCATGATGCACAATGTAAAAACTGCTGACATCTTAATTCTACAAGGTGGCAAGCAGTGCATTACAGGAATCCACATGTAATACACAAAGTATGTTGTCAGGCTATAACAAAAGGCATTGTCAGACCAGAGCAACAAACTTCTCATGGTATTACAACTATTTTGGATTAATAGGTCCATCACAGACAAGATCTGCTATTTTATTGAGAAGATGCTGAATGTTACACAGTGTCACACTTCATAGGTACATGAATGGGAGCCCACCTGAGAACCTAAGCTGTTCCAGGTACAAGCTGATGTGTTATAGTTATTCACTTGGATTTTATAACTGACAGAAATGGTTGACTGACAGAAATATAAAACAAACACTCTCTTTCTGTTACGTGTTCATATTTCTGGTTCCCCCTTTTGGTTCCTCTTTCTGCTGCAGTCAGAGACATCTGACTTTGCTGTGTTTACTTTAAAGATGCTTGGAAAGACACAGGGCTTGCTAGGAAGTTAATACAAGAGAAATACAATACTGGAGCTTCCAAAAACATCACCTACACTATAGTCTACCCCTAGCTGAATATTACATTGCATTCTCTCCTGGTTTTAATACTACCATTTTATTTAAAGGCATTACTTTGATATTTGAATAAAGCTTTTATGGAGTTCAACAAGGCAAGACCAGAGAGATCAGTTCTAGCTGCACCAGCCCAAAAGTTATAGATCTGTGTCTCTTTTGAAGAGATAACTCTGAACAGGAGTAGCAGGCTGGGATGCTCACTTTCCACCACAGTTTGCAGCATGATGCACTAATTTAAGTTTAAACCCATGGCACCTTATTTTAACTGAACAACCTGTGAACTGCAGCAGTTCTGAGTAATCTCACTGCCTGTGTTTTCAGCTATTTTTATCTGTCTTTTACGATTTGTTTTTGCATGCTCTTTTAAGCTTTTATGTCTCTTTTCAGCTTTTGGTGTTCAAAGATCAAACATATTCAATACGGGTTTGATTTGCTTTAAGACTGCTACTTGATTCTGTTCTAAGAAAAAATAAATGGTTATTTTAAACCCACGGAACAGTGTGTACCAACAGAGAATTATGATTTTATGTTTTTCATTAAAAATGTTCATCTACTCCAGACCATAAAAACCACAGACATGTGGTATTTCTTTATTCCACCCGTTGTGTTTGGTAACAGAACATACTATATCTTCACAAGGTGCTGTACTTTAACCCCAGCTAGTACCTAGGCACATGAAGCCATTCATGCCCCACCCATAAGATGGGGAGAAGAATTGGGAAAAAAGGTAAAACACAGACCTGTACACATTACTAGGAAGAAAATTAACTCTATCCAAGCTGAAATCAGGACACGAGAGCATAAAGAATTCTGCTGTACATTCATAGGAGATAAACAAGTGTATAAGCCTAAAAGAAGCAGACTGACATAGCCAACAAGCAAAAATAACAAAGTAGAGGGAAGTAAATCATAATGTTCGACATAAATCTTGCTAATATGTACAGGAAAGCACAAGCCAGAACTCAGCAATATCCTATATTCTTTCTCAATGTAAAATTCACTAAGGATTAAGGGCCCCCCTCTCACTCACTACAAAGGCAGATGAAACACGGGGGCCAAGTAGGGCGTGATGAAGTCCTCACGCACACAAGACCATTATGATACACAAAAGTTATATTCCACTGATTTCTCTCTCTTGTAAAAAATCAGGTTAGTCCTCAACGTACCACATGGGGAAACCCCACAGAGATCTTTCATGTTTTATGGTTACATGGACAGAGTTGGGTTGGTGTCTGTCAGATGATCTTAAAATGAGTGAGAAATCACCATGAAGGGCAAAATGGGAGCTTCTTATTTTCAGATCTACAGAACACACATTTCACAAGGTACCAATCAGAGACCCCCTGCAGAAGTAGATCAGTGCTTCACAGCTCTGCTGTGACAGTCCCTTAGCAGTCAAGAGTACCCCATTGCTGTGGGTCCCAATGTGAGAATAGCCTTCAAATCCATTGGTTAATAGTAAGACAGCTGTGCTGACTGACAGTACATCAAACAGGCTGACCATGTGGGGGGAAAAAAAAGCCAGTGAGGAAACAAACTATAAAATTCTTCCCTACTATGGAAACACACCTGAAATTGGAGAATTAGAATATATGAGGATTTCATTGTAAAGCACAAGAGTGCCTTGCCCATTTACTGCTGTGAACATTGCTTTGGCCACTGCAAAAAATGGTACCCAAAAGGCACTGTCTGCCTTTTCAGGGCCCTGTTTGATGCTGTACATGCAACCAGCAGCCTTACCTTGACAGGCAGGGAATGAGTGGTGGCCAGGCTGGCAGCTGTCACAATGATGTCCTGTTACCCCTGAGCGACAAAGACACTGCCCAAGAAAATCACAGACTTCAGGCCGGGTACCCACCAAGTTACACTCACACACTGCAAACAAGAGCAGGTATTTCAGAAGCAGCCTCTGCACAGGTTCTTTTATCTTTCTTGAAATTAAAATGATATTATAAAAAAACGTAAAAGCAACTCCCTGATGCTCAACAAGACCAAAATTTTCCCATCTGATTTACTTTTACTCATAACAGCTTTTATTGATTGCCCACATCAGTAGTAATTTAGCATCAAGGGAAACATTAATGAAAGAGCAAAGGAAGCTGGCTCAAAGTACTGGGTTCAATATCACTGTTAAAGCACTACACTTGGCCTGTCCCTACTCAGAGTCTGTGATTTATTGATCCCAAGTGGTATGCCAACTATCGAAAGCAGTTCCATCCCTTTTAGGACTAAAATGAAACAATTTATGGTTTGGATTTACAATCTCAGGTGGGAGTGGTTAATAAAACGCCTAAAAAGACAGTACAGAAGATGATTATTAAAGTTTAAAAACAGTCAGTTTTCTAGTAATGATTAGAAAGGGTAGCTCAGTGCATCAGTGAGGTTGCAAAGTGAAATTAAACACAATTTTTTTTTTACAATTCACAAGGATAAGTAACAGAAATGTTCCCAAGGTATTTTAAATTTCATCAATGTTAGTAAATCCAACTCCAAACTGGCGTCTGGCAGCTGCATCACGCAGAATGAAGGAAATGAACACTTTTAGATCGCAATCTCCCCTCATCACAGTTCTCTTTGTCTTTGACTTGTGTGAATTTTGGGAAAGCCCCTTATCAACACATCTCCATGGCAAAAGAATTTCATCCTTCGGTATAAAACTTGGGGCAGTGTTTTGGCTATACTTGCCAAAAAGGAATGTTTGGCTTACCCTGGCAGAAGGGGTACTGAAAATATCCAGCTGCACAGGTATCACAGGAATAACCCCCAAATCCAGTTCGACATCTGCACTGCCCAGTATTTCCATCGCAGTCGCCACCCAGCACTCCTGCGCCATGGCACTGGCATGCTGAAGAGCACATTTGTGAAGAAAATATTTGCAGCATTAGGATCTTAAAGTTCTTATTTCCCTTGGAAGCCAGAGGGAGGCATTTACTCCGGAGCACAGACTCCAAGCATCAAAGAAACTACTTACGCAGGCACTGGGGGCCAAAATACCCTGGTTTGCAGCCACCTTCTAGGTACAAGAGGAAAGGAAAAAAGGTAAGGAACAAGGTTAGTGCATAAAATCATGCAATTCCTTGTAATTTTGCAAAGAAACACAGTTCAGTGCTTAACAATTACTACTCTTAAACTGAGAAGACTATTTGTACAATCCTTACACATAAACCTCATTTTAAAACCCAATAATCTGAAATTGTGCTTAATCTGCCAGCACAAATTGACAACCTCTACACAGAAGCTTCCACTTAGAGGCAGCTGCCTTTCTTACGCCTTCAGATGCTGTTCATTGAGAACGTAAATAGCTCAAGATCTGTTTTCTCCCATCATATTTCTTAATTTTTCTTGCGTTTTCTTTCTTCTTCCTTTTAAAGACTTGTGAGAGAAGGGGATATGCAACAGACCCTAACCAGAGGCCTACCAGGGCAAATATTTTGGATGCTGTACCAAGGAGATGAGGGGCACAGGAGACTGAGGCTTTGTGGGCTATGATGACAACTGGAGACACTTTCAAGAAAACAACTGGGACTTGTAAATACATACATGGATTTGTACTGTCTGCTTATAGCTAAGTGTCTCCTACATTCACAGAGGAAAACACTTTTTCGTTTGCCAACATAAACTCCATTTCTAATAAAGCAAACAGAAATACAGGTAAGAATGTTGGTCTTTGGATATGGAAAAAGTTTCAAGTTTTTTCAGGTTATTAATCCTGAAGGGCATTACAAGTGTGTGTCTGACTAAGCACTAGCTGTGATGATGTCTCCATACTGCAGTAAAATAATATATGCAAAAAATATAAGGCCACTGAGGGAACCATTGTATAGACTTCAGCCAGCTTTGCAGTTGGCTAAATAAGAAACAGGTAGCTCTCAAAAATCCAAGTCCTTCACTGTCCATGGCAAGGTACAATTGGCCAGGTGAAGAAGGACAGTCCAGAAGCAGAGGCCAGTTAACATTAAAAAAGAGATTTACACTGCAAAGCAGCAGTTGTTGTGTCAGAAAGTTGTACATGCCAGAAAGTCTTGATGGATCTGTTCATAAAAGCACCAAAGAAGATGGTCAACCCCTCCTGCAGATGTCTGCCAGAGGCTGGTCAAAGTTATTTTGATCCATAACTCTTTCTGGAACCAGTTCACTAAACTGTTTAATACCAACATGACAATATGATGAACTTCTGGCAAGAACAAAGGTTCTCTGAAGGATAAATACCAACAGTGGCAAAATTACTACATAAATCTCCATGAAAGACCAACCTAAATGATTCTATGATTCTACAAAAGAGCAGGCACACCACTGAAACAGTGAAAAACAGTAACATGGGGGAAAACAGTGAAATGGGGAAAAAATACTTAGAACTTGCCTATTATATCACCAGCCACATCATCTCTCGGAATTGGAGAAGTAAAAGGATATACAGGAGTATCTTTTAAACAAAAGAAACAATGAGGTGTATTAGAAACAGACACATTAATTTCATTAAAAATCATGACAAACAATGAAGCATCTCCTGTCAATTCTGATATGATATTCACATGACTCTACCAATCAACTTCAGCTTAGGATTTTTTCATTTAGGAACAGCATAAGAAATATTTTACTTTTGATTTCCAATTCAGGTAGAAATTTCCCTTCTCAAAAGAACAGTATAAAAGTCCAGATACCATCTGAAAATGCCACCAAGTTGCTTTCCTGCTCCCTGTCCTTCTGTGCAGATAGTTTTTTTTATGCTAGAGAGTGTTATGAGAGCTATCTATTGAGCTTCATGTTTATTTCACATTTCCTGCTTCCACTTGAATGTCCATTGCCTTCTATGTGGACTGCCAGAATTCATGACATGTACAGTACACCTTTGGAGCTTTTATTTGAGACTCCTCCAGATAGTTGGAATGTTCTTCCCATTCCTAAACATTCCTGATGCTTTAACATCCAAAGTCAATGAGCTAAAAACATCAGTCGGACTTAGATCAATGTCTACCTGAGCTGAACTTTTTCAAAATGCTGGATTTCAATCAAGAGGATATATGATAACCTGGCATGCACTGTACAGCCTGGATTTGTTCTATCACAGCAGTTGAATTCAAACAACATTCATTTTCTAAAGTTTTTTCCTCTGTTTGCAATTGTTTTCCCTTTTCATGAGCTAAAAACATCAGTCGGACTTAGATCAATGTCTACCTGAGCTGAACTTTTTCAAAATGCTGGATTTCAATCAAGAGGATATATGATAACCTGGCATGCACTGTACAGCCTGGATTTGTTCTATCACAGCAGTTGAATTCAAACAACATTCATTTTCTAAAGTTTTTTCCTCTGTTTGCAATTGTTTTCCCTTTTCTTGTACTGTTACGAGTAAGGAATTAAAGAATACCTTGCCTTTCTAAAACACTGTTAAGGCAACAAAAGGGACTTGCCCTAAGATAAGATGCATTAGCAACCACAATGACAACTTCAGATAAGCACAAAAGTGATGAGTTTGCACTAATTCCAGGCATGGCAGAAGTGAGATCTGGTTAGCACATCCTGATTAATGTATCTGGACAAAAATTCCCACTGTAGCACAATATATACATATGTCACCGACCAAACAAATATCACCCCAAGTTATAGGACAGGTGGTATTTGCGACTACTGAACCCCCACCCTGAGGAAGCATGCAAATGAAGGCACACCCATCCTAGCTTCACATGCAAACTAGGAATACACCTCCATGGATACCCAGAATTTGGACTGTATAAAGGTGGCACTCCCAGATGAACAACTGGGGACCTCCCCCCACCAGAAGAATGACTTGGGACCTCCACCACTGAGAAGATCAGGGTGCAGAAGGACCAATGAGACACCACTGGATCCACAGATGGTGACTATCTCTCTCTCACTCTCCCCCCTGCTCTTGCCTATTTGTTTCTAACTCTCTACCTCACATTTATTATTAAATAAACCCCATATTGTTATATGAATGTATTATTGACTTGGGCATATGATCCCATTTGCACCTTAATTGTGGCAGGCGCCTCTTACTAATCAGATTGTAACATCAGCATAGTACCTCTCTTTTAGTTAGACCTCAAGCCTTGCCCTAGAACACCTGTTTTATCAGTTGTCAGAAACACACTTCTTTCTCCTGAGGGCACAAAACATTCCACCGATGCCTTTTATAATCTCTGCATGGAGTCACAAGCTTTTACGCAGAAAATACAATCCTGACATTAAATTTTCTGCTTAATTGTTTTATACAAAATTCATTCATGGGAAAAGCAAGATGAGCAAGTTCCTAATCCTAAGAGGTGTCAAAGAGAACACATATCCATTTTCTCCCTTCTCTCTCATTACAGTCATGTTCTACTGCCCAATCCAAGTGGTCTTTACACCTAAAGACCCTAAGACATTTAAACAGTTTGTCCAGGACTTTAGGACTGGAGTTCCTGACTTACTGAGATAGGCTGTAGACCTGATGTCTTAAATGAACCCAGAATTGTGAGAATGCAGCACAATCTCTTTGATTTTTCAAGTCACCATTGTTTTGTTAAATAAACCAGACTCTCTTTCATACTATGACAACTGATTTATCAGAACATGTAAACGTGAAGCAGAAATGCCAGACGTTTTTAACCAAGTCAAATGTAATTAAAATTGTTAATTCTTTAACGCACATTTAAAATACAGAAAAAGAGGCATTTTTACTTGTATACTTACAGACACAAAATGGATAACCATAGAATCCATCGGCACAGCGTTCACAGTTTTCTCCCTGGAAATTCTGCTTACAGAAGCAGCGGCCAGACCCTTCCTCACAGCCCTCTGCATGCTCCAAGTTACAACTGCAGGCTAAGTAAGTATCAGAAATTAGCCACTCTTTGAAAAAATAATTAATTTGCCTTCTCCAGCAGTGCACAATGGCACTGTAATAGTATATTTGCAGTTGCGAATGCCTCATTATTTAAGGAATTAACATTTGCATGCTGGTACATAAATCCCAAGTACTTCATATCACCAACATATCCCTTAGAAGCAAGCCCTGTGCTATTAGTGTTTAGGTGTTTCTAAATTCAGAAAGCTGCATGTTGTTACTCTACAGCACTGCAGCATCTACCTTCTCTGTGGGAATCGCTCATCTCTCTCCACGGTCTAGACAAGGCACCATGCTCCATCCACCTTCCCTTATACAACACATGCAACATTATGGCCACGGCTCAGTTGATTTCCCATTCATTTCAATACCCAAACACAACATAGCTCTAGTCTCATGGCTCCTTCAGCCTGTGTGTAATCCAACCCTTATCTCTTACCTATACTCAATTCTTTTTAAAATGTTCTGTTAGTAGTTATTCAATTGCATCACCTACTAGTCGATAGATTCAGCACTGCATAAAATCAGAGTAGCTATCCTTGTGACGTTTTGAGCCATAGAATACATTTTTTAAGTGTCCGAAAGACAAAGGATATCTTGCATGCACATCAGAGAGCCAAGAGAAGCAAGATCATGAGAAGAGGAGATGAGAGTGGCCTCCTAGAGGTCCTGAGGTCCTCCTCACTATGGGGTGTGTAGCAGCACCCCAGACTTACGTGATCCTCTCTCCCTATTAGCCTTTTCTGGTTTACTTTTTCCTAATGTCCTGCTGCTGGTCTGAAGCTTTATGCTCATATGAGAAGAATATAATTTAAAAGGTCTAAAGCAACCCAGAAAGTAATTTGCAGCTGCTCTCCAATACCTTTTGGCCACTTCTTCATTTTTCCTCCCCAAAAGACGCAGCCTATGTTTTTATTATATCTAAAAAAAACCTAAGCCACCACCACGAGAAGATACTCCACAGAGAAGGACTCACGTATACAGCCATCAGCAGCTCTCACCGGGACACCGTAAGGACGATAGTAACCTTTTGCACATTTCTCACAGTTAATACCAGCTGTGTTATGCTGTGCAAAATAAAACAAAAGGAGAATATGAGATAAAAAGAGGAACTTGGAAGAATTAAGAAACAATAACATCCTTTACACTGTTTCTATATACAGCTAAGAAAGGATCAGCAAAAAAAATGCAATCAGGATTAGGAAAAAAATGGAATATGACTGCAATAAAGACAGTATTAACCATGTGGCGTTCTTTAACCACCTATTCTTTACAGGCTTCTGAATCATGGTATTCTTGCATAAAGCAGCTGAATTATATCTTCAAAGCGTTATTTCAAAAAGAACTACTAAAAATCTATGGAAAAAAATAATCTTTTTCTATTCCATGATTATCTGTTTTCATGTTACTTTCTTACCATAATGTATATAGTGTTCAAGCAACTGCATCATGGATTCTTCCTCATAGTATATATTAATTTTTCTAATACCCCATGTGTAAAATCAGCAATATCAAAATAAACCAAAACCTGATCAGTCTGGTCAGCACAGAACAGGTTGCCCAGGGAGGTAATGGATGCCCCAGCCCTGGCAGTGTTCAAAGCCAGGTTGGATGAAGCCTTGAGCAACCTGGTCTAGTGGGAGGTGTCCCTGCCCATGGCAGGGGGTTGGGGCTAGATGATCTATAAGGTCCATTCCAACTCCTAAAATTCTATGACTCTATGAGTTTCCATCAGAAAAAGTACATTTCTCTGTAAGTATGTTTTTGGCACACAGAAGAAAAAAACCCTAAGTAATTTGAACTACAGAAAAAATATGCAACTGCCCTGTGAACACAGTCCTGAGTGTATTTCAACTTGTGCAGTAAAGCTCTCTCCTGCAGTGGGGCAGCAGGGGCATGCAGCAGTTATGGCAAGTACCAGATGAGTACATCACAGTCACAAGGCATCCTGGCAAACTCACAGGCACATGAGCAGGGAACCAGAGCAGGAAGCTTTTCTCTGGAGCAAACAAAGCAGTTTCCCCCAGCTCCCATTTGCTGTTTAGTTCCTCTTTAGGGAGTGGTGCAATTCAGGGCTCAGCAGGGAGGCAGCATTTACTGGAGGGGCTGGTGGGCCTTTCATGAGCAGGGCACCAAGGACACTGCACATTCTTTAGAGACTACATCAGAGGCCCCAGCCCAGACAGAGCTTCAGGAGGAGGATGTCACTGTCCAAGACTGGGTCTGGAGAGAGTGCCTGGGCCTCTCCTTAAGACTTGGGGCAAGATCATTAACCTGTGCAGAGCCTGACAGTAAGGATCAGAGGACAGACCAGCACAGCTGATACTGCAGTAGATGTCTGTGTTAGACCACCTGAACCAGAAGGCAAGTGAAGACTTCTTTAGGGAACTAGAGAAAGCTTTGGTACTCGCAGATAATTTTAATCACCTTGGTATCTTCTGGAAGGGCAATGCAGCACGGTGCAAACATTCCAGAAGTTATTCTGAATGCATCAAAGACAATTTCTGATGTAGAGGTTCATGAATCACTTAGGGGAGATGCTCTGTCCTGACACCCACTAACAAGGAAGAACACGTGAAGCTGAGGCCAGTGTTGGCTGCAGTGACCCCAAGACTGTGGATTTTAAGATTCTGAGACTAGTAAGCAAGACAAATAGCAGAATTACAGTCCTGGGCTTCAGAAAATTAGATTTTGGCTTGTTCAGATATCTGCTTGGCAAGACCCCGTGTGAAACTGCCCTGGAGGGAAAAGGGGACCAAGAGAGCTAGTTGATTCTCATGGACAGCCTCCTTAACAGAGGAACAGTTCTTTCCCAGTATGGTAGAAGGCCATCACAGATAATTATGCAGCTCTTGACTGATCTCAAACTCAAAAAAATGTATGTGGAAGATGGAAGCAGGGACAAGATACTTGGTGGCAATACAAAGACATTCCCCAAACATGCAGGAGTGGAATTAGGAAAGTTGAAGCTTAGCTAGAGTTAAAACTAGCAAGGAAGGTGAAATGCTAAAAGAAAGGTTTCTAGGAGCACAGCAGCAGCAAAAGAAAAGCCAGTGAGAATGGGGGCCAATTGCTCAAGGGGAAGGAGATCAAGTGAACAAATTTTCTTAGGGCACACAAAGGACAGGAAGGTGATGGGACATATTCAACATATCTTGCCTAGGGCAAAGTATGCCCAATCAATCTCATTGATCTCTCTGATAAGATGACTGGTACTGTGGGCAGACCCACCAAGATGATGAGGGACTGAAGCACATGACATTCAAGAAGACACTGAGACAACTGGGTTTCTTTAGCATTAAGAAGTGTGAATTTATTGCTATCTACAGCTACCTGATCTGAGAATACAGAGAGAATGGACCCAGGCTGTTATCAGAGGTGTACAGCAATAGGATGAGATACAACTGGCACAAATTGGAACATGGAAAATTTCAATTTGGTATCAGGGAAAAAAATCATCATGAAGGCAGTCAAAGACTGAAACAGGTTGCAATGAGAGGTTGCAGCATCCCAGTCTTTGGAGGTGCTCAAGGCTTGGATGAACAAGTCCCAGAGCAACCTGATCTAATTAGACCTGCTCTTCAGTAGGGACTTGGACTATGTGATTTCCAGAGCTCCCTTGTTATCACACTCTAAAGAAACTGAATCTATCTTTGAATGCAACATTTCAATTCTATCACTTCTTGGTTCAAGCATCCATTCCTAAGACCTTTTTTTTTCCCGGCACAAGTAAAAAAAAAAATAATTAATATCCATATTTTTCATTCATTAAAAAAATTAAATAGATCATTAGGTCAATTCATTTAATCCAACATAACTTCCACATAATTAGTTATGAACAACTCATATCAGTCATATAATCAGGACTCATAGATTTTGACTGATTTTGCTCTTTTATCCCCTGTAAGCAATATAAAAGGAATGCTCATTCATGAACAAAGAGCTGACAGTAAGGACCAAAATGATCAATCCTACTAGACTGCATGACTAAAGTTCTGCACAGAAATGTCAACTGGAAGACAAAAAACATTTCCACTGCTCAGGCTAGTAAAAATAACTCTACTCTCTTCTGACTTCCTTTTGGACAATATCTGATTATATCGTGGCTATAAGATGGAAAACATACCCTATAAATTTAACCTGATATTTCTATTTTATTGTTGTTGCTTAAATAGACCTCTATTTTTAAATGCAGAGCATGACAATACATAAATCATGATGCATGGGTTTCATAGGAGCATAGACTCGATAATCATTTTCCTGTAATGCAACGTTCTGGTCAGCTGCTTGTCACCACACATCATACATCAGATGACTTGACAACAAAAGGAAGACAGATTTCCAAATCAGTCTGGGTGTATTTAACCATGAGATAACTGAACCAATGAATAACTCAGGGACCTCAGGAGGTCAGGTCCCACTCAAAGCAAAGATAAATCCAAGATTAGATCAAGCTGATCAGAGCCCTGTATGGTCTTTCCTTATAGTAATTAGCCAGAGTAGAACAAAAGTTACTCAGGATGAGAGACACTTTTTCCAAGAATGTGTTATCCATTTATGACAGATACAGTGTAAAGTGTCTGATTCCAAATTTACATCTGTTGATTCAATCCAACCGAGTCTCCAAGACAGTTTGTGGGGTTTGCATGATGTGTTAGGAGAAACTGAGCAAATGCCTTTGGCTGGTTTAGAGAAGAGATGTTCAAGGAGGGTAGAGGTGCCTAATGGCAGTTTCCCTCTACCTAAGAGGGGGTTACACAAAAGACAGAGCCAGCTCCTCAGACATGGACAGCAAAAGGACAAGAGCCAAGTGTCACAAGTTGCAGCTGGGAAAATTCCTACTGAACAGTAACAAAAATCTCTTTACCATGTGCGTGATTAAGTGCTGTAAAAGATTACCCAGAGTCCATGTAATGTGCACCCTTGGAAATTTTCAGAACTCAACTGGGTATTTCTCAGTGCAACCAGATATAATTTTGCAGCTAGCTTTGGTTTGAGCGGAGCACTAGTCTAGATGATTTCCAGAGGTCCCTTCTATTACTCTGTGCTTTTCCAATACCTGTATGTTTCCATCTTGGTATAGTCTATATCCTCCTTTACTTCTGCTGATGAGGGAGAGCCCTCTGTATTTTGCTGTAGTAAGGAACCAGCTGTCCTGAGCTGGCATTTTATTTGGTTATTTTTACTTCCTTCTGTTAAGCAGCATAACAGCAGAGTTTGTAATAACAGGAAAGGGAAATTTTTTAGTTGATTTACTTGTTTCATTGTGTGCTTTTATTTGAATCACACAGGACTGAGCATAAGTACAATTTGTATGGGTCTTTTACACATTAACAAGTAATATTGCACAATGTAAATTATTTTCAGGCACCTTCTCCCATGCCTTGAGAACAAGTAACACCACCAGGGAAATGCGTCTTTCTAGGCTGGTGAGCCCCAAAACTATTGGTGTGGACACAGCTCCAACTTGGTAGCCCTCCTTCAAATGTCATTTTTTTAAACTGATCAAAATGACCTTTTTACCTGGCAGTTAATGCAGACTCCTCCACCTTCATAATGCCCATGAATGTTTAAGCTTTCTCGACGCCGATCAACATCAGCATCATAGTAGCAATCAGTGGCATGTCCATGGCAATTGCAGGCTGAAAAAGTAATATTCCAAGTCAGCTTTCTTTATAATGCTGGAATTTACTAATGTAGTAGAGGTGAAAAAGAAGCTTAGATTTTTTTGCGTGCACATAAGCTCAGGGATGTTGGAGTATGCTCAAAGGCACAAATTTACTTATCAACAACAGGATTTTCATACCAGAAACATCGTACAGTCATATAGACGTGAAGAAAACGTGCTTCTAAGGCTTATCAGAGGAGACAACAGTTGTACCATCTCAAAACTTTTTAGTTCTGCATAAACACAGAACTAGGGAGCTCCAGAAGAATGGTCCAGAGCAAAGGGTGATGGATTTACCCAGAAGATAATTTATCCAGCTTCCTACAGATCAGCTATTTGTATCGCATCTTAGTTAAAACTAATCCCTTCCCACTGGTCATGCCTGTCTTCACTGAAATCTTCCAGAACTATAATTCTGAGTAGTAATCAACCATAAGGGCAAGCAGACAGAATAAATCAAAGAGCATGGCCATGGTTTTACCATAAACTTATCCCATGTCTTTTTTTTTCTGATCTGATCTTCTTCCTCACTGGAGAGGAACAATGGAAGTTGTTCTTAAAAAGTTCTTAAGAAAAAATGCAGGAAGCAAAAAAATGCTTTCCCAAGAATTTGGGTGCTAGTTAAGCTTGTAAGCACTCCAGGGAAACCTTCCCAGGAAATTCCTGAAGTTTTGACTCGACAAAGCTATTACTTCATGTTTAGGGAAACCCTCCCTTCATTTGGACCAGGGGATACAATACTCTGGAAGGCATTAGGTTCTTCAAAGCACCTCAAAACAGAAGTTAAGGGCCCTGGACCTACTTTCTTCACTATGAGGGAAGCATATAGGAGGTAATCCTTCCAAACTCTATTCCAGGTACCTGACACAACTGGGAGCACAACTGGAGGACAACTGATTCTCCATGCCTTGCTATATGATCATACAGACAAGAGAAGGGAAACTGGATCACTCTCTGTATCTTCTCTGTCTTTATATCTGAACAGCTGTGGACAAGGAAACCTCTTCTCAGAAACTCTCAACCACACAGCTGAGGGGATGCCCTGCCACCAGGTTCCCTTATGGTCAGCTGACAGGAACCAGATAGGTTAAGACTGGGTTCCCTGGCCAGGCTGTAATAGCCTATGAAGATCTTTGGGTTTTTTATTCAAGTAATTCTTCAAGAAAATAAAACAATGCATAAATGAGATGCTAGCTCAAGATATTAAGTTAGAGAAGGAAAAAAGAGAATATTTTATATATATACATAATTACAAAGTAAATAAAAGCTCCCCTGCCTCTAGGGCCAAACCGTCTGTGAGCTACAGATCACAATTATATGTTCTATCAGCAATGGGAAATTATTTGCTCTGGTTATAGCAATAGCATTTTTGTTCACAGGGGAATAGAAACTCATTCTACCTTATCAACCACCTTTTCACCACTTTGGGCCATTTGCTGACCCATACAGAACCAGGAAACACAGCAAAATGTTGGGCTGATCCCTACAAGCTCCTACCGACCTCTTTCATCAGTTTCTCTCAAGGAATCTCAGGCTTCTGGAAAGTTTAATGAGGTTGCTTTAATTCCTTCACTACTGCCTGCCAGGAAAAGAGGTCTGCACCTGGCAAACACTCTCAACAAATCACCTCAAACTGCTAGGAGCAATCCATACCAAAAAGAACATTTTTTCAGAGGCAGTTAGAAATGAAGTTGTTTTGGCTCAGAATCTTGTAGATGATCTTATATAAACTCATTCTTTAAAAGAGATGACATTATTTATGTTCTTTGTCTATCTCTTTTCTGGCAGAAAATGTTTTCCTTTCAAAGAGGGGAATTTAAATGAGGATTCAAATATTGTTCTAAGATTGTGTCTCAACATGCCTCCCTCCTATCAAACATTTTAATCACATACAACCTCCCCCTCCCCTCCCAAGACTTAGTACTGCAGTTTTGATTAAACAAGTCATCTCTTTATTCCTCAGACTAATTATATAGGTGCATCTCTGACTTTCAAATAAGGATCCCCTGCTAATCGTTTGCACCCACTGGCTATGCAACTCTCAGGAAAGACAGATGAGAAAAATAAATTGGGCCAGACACAAAGGAAACGGTTGTGCACGGAGATGGCAACACTTTCTAAACCACACTCCCTGGTCTGTGGCCAGAGGGATGCAAAACACCCACATGTGACAGTAGATACCTATTGCCAAAAGAAGGTCGATGCCATCGCTTTCATTAACAAAAACACACAAGAAGTGGGAGAAAGGCAAATGAATGGGCTTCTCCAGCTTGAATACTCAGTCTGTGGAGCTAACACACTCTGAACTCCCAACTACAGGCATGGGAAGAGGTGCAAATTTGGAACTGCTGTCACTCCCCACCAGGAATGCATTTGTGCCCACTGACATAGAGGGGCAACTGCCAGCATGAAAATGGAGAGAAGCTCAAGCGCCTGCAGGCAGTGGCAGCCTTGAGCAATCTCTCTGGAATATGAACCCCAAGATGCTGCGTGATGGTGAGGCAATGAAGTTGTACAAAATGCCTATAGTCTCTGCTCTGCTGGAGGGATGCACAGTCTGTTAGCAGACAGCTATGACTGCGCAGAGATGTTGACTTAATGTACTAGAAAAAGGCTTCCACTTTTCTCACTTCATACTCTCACACAGATTAGTATTTTCACTGTTTAATGAGAAAGAAGAACATAAATAATATTCACTTCATTATCTATTCCTTATTCATAGAATCATAGAATCATAGAATTTAGGGGTTGGAATGGACCTTACAGATCCTCTAGTCCCAACCCTCCCTGCCATGAGTCGGGACACCTCCTCACTAGACCAGGTTGCACAAGGCTTCATCCAGCCTGGCCTTGAACACTGCCACCACACATCCGTGGGCAACCTGTTCCAATGTCTCACCAATTTATTGCTATATGGAAAGCAAAAAAGGTGTTAAAACATGCAGCGTGCTATTTATGTCCCATGAACATGTGTGCTACAGCTAATTCCTACCCTCTTGTCAATGCCCCTTTTAACCCAGTATCTTTTTGGCCACTCACGTTCACATATGTTTGTGCTCCCAGCTGTTGCAGGTTGCCACTGTTTCTGATTATATCCAGGGCAGCAGTGATCACAGGTTTCCCCACAAGTGTTATGCTGACATTCACATTGAAACCTGCAGAAATGAAAGCCTCTTAATGAAGCTGGGTTTAAAGTTTCTTTCTTGATTTTTTTAATAACAATTTTTCTCTTAATTTTACTGCAGTCCAAGATTTATACATGGTGTGAAAAGGACAGGATATAAGCTCACATGTAAAGAGGCCAATCAGCAATACTAGAACATGTTGGAATATGTTGGAACTCTCCTAAAATTCTTCAAGATTGATTACTTTAATCATGTGATTATGAGTTTATTAGAACAGATTACTTATACAGTACATCTTTAATTGGATTCAATGGACTGGATTATGAAACTATCCTAGAATATTAAATCAAGATGATATATAACAGTTTGGGATGTATGCTATTTTAGCTTCATTCAAAGACTCAATCTTCTTGACCTACAGTAAATCAAAATATTTATCAGCTTTATATGCACAGCTTCATAATTTTTTCATTATGCTTTGTTTTCAATAATTTTATCAGTGTTTTTAATAAACCAAGATCCTAACTTCATCTTATTTTTTTTAAAATAGTGCGCACTATTCATCAAGGAAATGTAGTTGTTTAGGTTTTTTTATTTAGCTGAAAAACCTACTTAAAAGAGCAGGCTCTAATTATGGGCTAGGTCTTACTATCACACATAGTAACTGAACCCCAGGAGGAACAAAGACCTTGAGACTGGAGAGGCCTTTTCCAATGTTTCTCTCTTATCTGGGTAGTCTAATACTGAAGGGCAATAAAATTTTTAGATTCTCACCTTCTTTATTTACTTTTCTCTAGCACAGATATCTGGAATGAAGGCACTCATCGCACCCACTTACTCTTCATTAAAACACAACTGAAAATATTGCATTGTCCTGATACAAGTTTGTTTTAATGCCATCATGGATGAGAGCTTTATACCAAGTTTTTAAAACATGTTTTAGACAACCTAATTAGTCATAGTCACTTCCCTATAGCAGGCAAGCCAAGAAGCCTGATCTAACTCCCTGTGAAATCAGTGTGGAGATCACAAAGTTGTCAAGGAAAAGGAATAGTTCACTTGGTTTTTTTCATTTTTTTATAATAATGATCTAAAGCCACTGGATCTTGGCTGAGCTCAGTTATAATGCTCAATACATCCATGAAGTTCACTGATTTTGTTCCTGAGTCGGAATTCTAATTTCTGCTGTATGAAGGTGATATCAACTCCTGTTTTCCAAAGGGAACTAAGAGTTTCCATGAAATTATTCAATATGCCAAACTCATATTTCAATTAAAATGAAAATTCTAAGTAAAGACTTTTTTATTATATTTATTTTATTCTATTTTTTGCAGTAGTTTGACATGTTTTCTTGTCAACCATTATCAGATTCTACTTTTTTTACTATAATTAAAAAATCCCTGTAAGACTATATAATACTATAATTAAAAAGGCCATTGGAAAACATTCATGTATTGTTTTTCTCAAAATAATGTTATGCTCCATTTACTTACTGATATTGGTTTTCAGCACTCTTTGCATTACATACTTCAGCATGGCCATGGCAAACACATCGACCACCGATACTGATGTCCTTTATGCTGTAGTAATACTGTGGAACAAGCACAAGAAGTATGTATAGGCATTTCCTTGCTTGTATTATGTCAGAAATATCAACATCAGCTTGCCAAAATCTTGCTTATTAGAACTTTAAGGGCACAACTTTACAAAAAGCTGAATCAGGCAGACAATAATCAACCCTCTGTTAATGTTGATGTCTCATTGTAATTACCAGCAAATCAAAGTCAATACTCACAGGATGCCCGACAGCAACCGGCTTGTGCAGTTCACACCAAATGGATGTGGCTGTAGCTCTCCATTCCCCAGGAGCTACACAGGCACCAGTACCCAAGCCCAAAGCTTGTTCAAAGCCAGCTTGAGGGTGGAGATGTAAAGTACTGTCAACTTATCAGTTTGTAAGACTGTGGTCAGGTCAACAAACAGGACAGGCTGGTATGGACAGCGTAGTTTCCCCATTCAGTCAAAAACTACCATTAAACACTAGAAAAAGACCAAAATCACCAGCTTGGTCAAAATCACTCATGACTCGAGATGGATTTGAGACTGTGACATGAAGATGAATCACTTAGTACCTCATCCTCATGCCTTGCAGGCATCCAGGCAACACAAGATAAAAATTTGATTGGTTCAACTCAGTGAAAATCTCATTAGTGTATACAGAGCCACAGTAACTTCTGCATATATTTTTGTAGCTCAGAAGTTGTTTCCTTGTCTCCTTATATCCAGGCAGAACAGAGAGCTGGTTGTGCATCTTGATATGCACCTTCAGAAAAATTAAAGAGTCAGACTTAAAGTCACTGGAGGATGAAGAGAAGGAGACAGAACACTATGCAGGTACATCTCCTGTGTGCAGCCTATTCACAATACATCCCCTCTAAGTCCAGACTCTCTCAGTGGCGATGCTTCTCCTCTACTCAGCACTGGTGAGGCCACGCCTGGAATGCTGTGTCCAGTCTGGGCTCCCTAGTACAAGAGAGACATGAATATACTGGAAGGGCCACAAAGATGATGGATTCTCACCTATGAAGAAATGCTGAAAGAGCTGGGACTGTTCAGCCTAGAGAACAGAAGGCTCGAGGGAACTTATCATTGTATATAAATACCTAAAGGGAGGGTGCAAAGGGGACAGAGGCAAGCTCCTCTCAGCAGTGCCCAGTGACAGGACCAGAGGCAATGGGCACCAACTGGAATACATGAAGTTCCCTCTGAACAACAGGAAACACTTTTTCACTGTAAGCGTGATGGAGCACTGACAGAGGTTGCCCAGGGAGGCTGTGGAAATTCCATCTTTGGAGATACTCAAAAGATGCCCAGACACAGTCTTGGCCAACCAGCTCTAGGTAGCCCTGCCTGATCAGGGGGGTTGGACCTGAAGGCTTCCAGCAGTCTGTTTCAGCTTCAACCATTCTGTAATTCTGTGATTCATTTCAGTTGCATATACATTTTCTGTTTTTATGTAAGTGGAGTTGCCTGGCACAGATGAGATGCTTCCCCAAGGCAGAGAGCTTTACCAACTAGTTCTCTTTGCTCTAGGCATGTGAAGAACAGTAGGTGGGATATACATAGGAAACGTTTTTTTCCTTCTGAAGTCTCTTTTCAAATACATTCATTAATTTCTAACTGTGCGTGCCATTTTTATACTATAAGTAAAACTTCCAAGTAAAACCTTTCAAGTAAAACCTTTCAGTGTTTTCAGCACAGCTAGAAGTGATCACCATGACTCTCGCCAACATAATTTGACAGTGGTTTATGGCACAAGAGTCTTCACATCACAGTCTATAGTTTCATACAGATTTGCAGATATATGCTTTACTACAAACAGTACTTGTACTGGTTTTGGCCAGTAACAAGTCAAACTAGCAATAGGCCAAACTGACACAGTGTGACATAAAACCTACTCTATATAGTGCAGCGTCTCATGAACTCAAACCATTAACAAGGGAGGCCAGGTAGTTACTCTGATAGGAGAATGGAACTGGTCTGGTTTTCATCTGTTTCCTTAATAAATTTAGCATGAAGTTTTCCTTAGATTATTAACTATTTCCTAGGCTTGGAAGGTCTCTACAATAAAAAAATTTCACTCTCCTTTAAAAATTTAATAAAACAATTGCCAATTCATTAATCTATCTTACATCCCATTGCTAGGAAAACATCAGAAGTTATTTAGACTAAAGTTGTGCTGCTTGCCAAGTAAACTAAATACTGCATTTACATGTACCTGTGTGCAACATCTTAAAATTTACTTAAGACAATAAAGGCACTTAATGGGAGTGCTATCCAATAACAGGAACAGCATTATATTTTTCAGTGCAGAAACCTTCACACACATTTGTGCAGTGCCTCACCCCAGGGTTTCCTCCAATTGTTACTGAATCTTCATTTTAAATGAAAAGGTTAAAAATAGCAATGCAATATGAAGTCTGAAATCTCTGTAAGTATATGAATTTTTATGCAGTGTTCCCTTGAGGAAGATGAACTTCTTTACATTTCCCCACTGAATGGGAGTGGAACTTTGGCCTTCAAACTCTTGGATAGCCCAAAATCCACTGAAAACACCTAGGCATCATCCACAATGATTTGAGGAAAAAGGCTAACTTTCAAGTATGGCTTTTGATTTCTGCTCCTTCAGAAACTCGGGTACTGTTTCCTGAAAATCCCTCTTTGAATAAATAAGGAAAAGTAGTGTCAAATAAAGTTGGATATTTAGTTCCTCAGTTCTGAATAAGATAGTTTAGAAGATATCCACTTTGGCTCTTCACAGCTCCCATGATGCACTCAACTTCCTTGCATATTAGGAAACAGAGAACCAAGATGATCTGTTACAAAATTATTCATTATTACTTCTCTCCATAAATCTGTGCTGACCCAGTTACCTTCTTGTCTCAAATGAGCCTGTAGAAAACATGAGGATATAAAGGTGCTTCACTATAAATTTTATTGTGTGGATGTTGCAAACTTTAAAAATTCACATCGCTTTTTTGGTCTCTAACATGCTGAATACAATTAGTGAATACACACATCTCAATGGAAACAGTACTTACTCTACGAGTTACAGTGGGGTCCCGTTGAGCTTTGGATATCAAGTGTCCAAGAAGAGTATTAGTTCTGAGAAAATGAAGGCGGATGTTTGTTGCTTTTGTGAATTCTCGAAGACTAGGGGAATAAGTGAAGTTTTTTGCTCCAGGGCGGCCGTTTACCAAAGATACTACAATCTAACAAAGAAGTAAGCACACTTTTGTTAAAATATATCAACTGTAAGTGTCAATAGTGGCACAGAGCAAGATTAATAAAAGAATCCAAAAACTTACTATTGTTTCTGAACATATGCGCAGTAACAACTGGGCATTTCATATGGAAGCCAGGATATTGGGAAAAATAGTGCGGTGAGTCTTGGACCCTCCTGAATTCTTATTACCCATATGGCACATCAGGGGGAAAAAAAAAGTGCCTCTGTTTTGAAAACAGTAGGTACAACACACAAAAAAGTACATGTTTTAATAGGAGAAAAACAATAGGTTAAGTTGCAGATAGTTATTTTAACAGTTGACAGTGTCAATGGGAGTTTAGCCCGAATGAAAACATCAGGTTTTGGCTCTTTCCCAAAGCACATTTATTTTTGGGCTAAGGCACAAACATTCCTGGAAAATATTATTGTTACCAGGTCCAGTGCCTGCAAGCATATTAATGGTCTTTTGGAAGAAAGTACACAGTGTTGCTTTAGAAAATCCCCTCACATGAAAGCAGGTTTATCTGACTTCCAAAACAAGGGCTCCAATACATCTTTTTGTTTTGTAAAGAAACAGCTGCCAGCAGCCTAGCAATCATGAACCTCTATTAAATGAACAATCCAGTATGTATCTACAGGGCTTAGTAAAAGCTTTCATTTATTTATAACCATCTAGATAACAGGTTTCTATTCTTAAACGGCTCCTACACTCTGGAGCATGTAACTAGGGAATGATGACAGTTCCGATTGCAGCACAATTCCTTCAGGAAAAGTCATATGGCATGTAATAGGGGCTGGCACCAGCAGTGTTCTGTGGAAATTGTTTACAATATTTTATTAGGAATATTTTACAGACATGTTAATAAACAAATTCTATTTTAAAATGAAACCCCAGAATCATATGCTCAAATCTCTGGATAACTCCTGAGGAGTTCAGATCTGGATTCTAACCACATCAAGCATAAAAGAGTATCAGGAGGAGCCATCAGCACAGCCAGGAGTTTAACATTTGTTCAAGTAACACAAGCCACAGTTCTGTCTAGTAAGGAACAATGGCCAAAATCAGAGCAACATTTTCCAAACACATGTATTATATTATAAACTTGTAGCAGTTTTATACATTCTGTTTTTAAACAGCTATGTATTCTTCAATGGTGGATACCTGTTTCTACAGCCTTTAACACCATGAGCAATTCTAGTGCACTAAGTTCTGCCACATACAATGGAATTGTTCAGAAAATGCACTCAAGACCTTCAGATGCAAATGGCTATAGAGAGGTACTTAAATTATGATCAATAATTGCTCTGAGCAGACCCTACCTCCATAAGGAATGATGACAGTTAGGAGGAGTCAGGTGACCCTCCCAAAATCTCACCTTGGTTATAGACTTAATCATGTAGACTCAAGCAGTCACAGCTGAAAACTTACATCCAGTTCAAGGTTTGCATTGAACCAGCAAACTTCAGAAGCCAATGCTGTTTGCTTGCAGCATGACACATTACTTTCCTAAAAGCACTTACCTCTCCATTTTCAAGAGGCAGAATGCGAGAGTACTCTGTGGTGCAAAGGATATCACTGTCCCTCCTCACTGGAAGATTAGCTTCCTTTCCAAAGCGTTCCAAGCAATCTGCTTTGGAGTCTAGTTAAGCAAGAACAAAATTAATTTTATATGAGAAAACAAGCATTATTGTTCAAATTTACATGACCTGAGTGAGAAACATCCCCCGTGCTTTCAGGTAAATTCTCCTCCATAATAGAGTAAAACCATTGTGCATCTCAGCACAAAAAAATAGAAATTCCTAAAACCAATCATTTCTCCTCCTAAGCAATTCAGAGGTGCCTGACAGGACATGACACAGTATTTCTCATATAAAAAAAAAAAAAAAGCTATATATGTACTCCAAGACTTTGCATTTTTGCAAGAAACTCCAGGGTCCCATGGGATGAAGGACACTGCAGTTCTGACATAACTAAAACCCAAGATAAACAATACAAAACAAAACAAAACAAAAATTTCCAAGAGAGAGAAAAATATTCATTTGCAGAGTTACACTTTCAAAATATCACACTCATACACTCTTGTCACTAGTTTATTGTGGCTAAGACAAGAGAAATGTATTTATCATTCACTGTCTTCACTGTAGTTGAAATCTTTAGCGAGCCCCATGGTTTGATTTTGCTGCTACTGAGCAAGTGATTAAAGCAACCTGTCCACAAAAGAGCAGTGACACAAGGATTAATACTTACGAGCAAAATACTGCCAGGGAGTGTAAGTTCTTCCAAAGTCCACTGATCTTTCTAAGATCCAGAGATCTGGCCGAGGAGAGTTTGCAAACTTGATAAGGATATAGGCAACATGGAAGAGCTGGTAACAGAATATACACAGATCTTGTCAGGACCTTTTTTGAACTCTATAAAAGTACCACAATAATAGAATTAATGCAAATAAGCACCTTTTCTTTAGTGTACAGGGAGAAAGTTATTCTTTGCAGTTTCATTCCCATTAAAGTAAGAGGCCAGATTCTTTGGCTATCTCACCTAGCAATGTGCTCAAGTACATTTAGACATCTGCAACAGGACTATGTTAAACGTTAAATTTCAGAACAACTCTATTGCACACATGACTGATTGCTTGAGTGTGTTGAGGGTATAATAACCTTGTCTCAACACTGCGTTGAACTAAGATACTTTTGCACCATCCTGGTACATCTCTGATGCATTCCAATCACGTAATTGTGCTTGTAGTCAAGAAATACCAAAATGATGTAAGAGAAAACGCACACAGCCTTTACACTGGGACTCCTTTGGTTATGTTTGATAGTAATCTCAGACACCTGCTCCCTTATTTTAAGAATATTTCTAGATAATTTTGCCACTTGACAGATCTTCCAAGTAGCAGAAGCAAGCCCACCCCAGAGTTTTCTGAGTATCAAATAACACAGGAGAGATTCTTATAACTAGTAGCTCATTTGTTGTCTGAAACAGCTCAGAGAGCTTCATCAGTTCAAGGGTACCAAGGCCAAGAGTCCCGTTTGGCTTCCTTAGGTGCTCATTGTATATCGCAGCAATAGACCATAGAGACAGAAAGCTCCCAAACACTACAGCAAAAAATGATTTGACAAGAAAGCAAATCTTATTGTAAGCCTTTTGGGATAGTCCACAATCAGAAAAACCAGAAACATCAGTAAAATTACCTCACCACAAAAGGCTGAACACAGATTGATTCTAAAGGTCATTTCACCTTTAAACAACCACAACATGGATAGGAACTGCCAATAAAAGTAATCCAATATGAAAGTACAGTCAATATTCAAGTGAAGCTGCAGCAGAATTTCCCACTCAACAACCTCAATTGAGAATCTGCTGGCAAAAGATTCTTACTTTGGTGGAGGAGGCAGGGAGTTACAGTCAAATGTCTGTCAAGTAACTGCTGCCAGATCCCTCACATCAAGTACACCCATGCAGTTTATCTTTGCTCACAAATGTCATAACCCTGAAGCTAATACTTTGCAAAGGTTATTAAACTGCAAACCACAAGTGTGTACAAGCTCTCAACCACAAACTTGGAACAGCATCTTTTGACACCCCTGGCTCATTCAGCTGTCAGCTAGGAACAATTCAATAGCTGTCACACCAACTGGGGCCACCAAAAGCCAGCTGCAAATGGTGAACAACACAGTGGAGCAGATACCTGGAAACATTTGACCCTAACCAGTATTGCAAATGATGATTCCATGGCTACACACACATTGCCATCGTACAGCTACATGCAACCTCCACACATCTATCTCAGACATCAGCATGTGAATATCAAAAGTATTCACAGAAGAAAGTAAAACCTTCTCATGGAGAAATGGGAAGAATTCAAGGACTTCAAGGAACATGCTCTCATGATAATACTCCACAACCCAGAAGAAAAAACAAATGAAAACTTTTTGTTGTGCATTCATTTAATACAGTATGTACAACAACTATCCATGGCAACACTGTTTTACATGCACCAAGGCATTTCTGGAACAGGCATCATACGTTGAAACCTATTTCAGAAACTGCTGTTTGCTGAATGTTGCTAGCCTACGTCAGTGGAGAGAGAACTGGGGCGGGGGTGGGAACCCCAACTTCTCTGTTAGTGTTGAAATTTACCCTGCCTACTTAACACAGCCTGACAAGCACCAACCACCTCCTGAGATACTGAATTAGGTACCTAAACACGCAGACAGTATCTACAGACGAACAATGACTCACTAGATAACAGGGTTAAGCAAAGTAACTGTCAGCCATTCTGTTGACAGAGTCATGACAGAACCGAAAACTATGCACAATGACTGCATAGATGGAGTAATGCCCTTGAATTACTGATGGAAAGACTCTATGCTGATTGCTAGAAATAGGTTAATACTTTGGTAACTGTGGCAAGATTTCCTCTTAACGAGTTTCTGATACTCTTACTCAGAACTTCTGCTACTCAGTCGGCAATTTTCAGAGTAGGGATATTTGCCATACAGATATTACATATCATCCAGTATGGCCATTCAGTGCAAAGACTGGTATCCTTCCAGGAAAATATAATAGTTCTGAAATTTCTCCAAAGAAAAGAGGAATGTTTCATGTTCTTGCTCTTGGGCAGCCGAATCTCACAAGGGGAATTTATGTGCTCAAACTAGGTTTGCACTGCACAGGAAAAAGACTTTCTTCCCTATGTTTTAAGGTCTCTGGGAGTCCCATCCTTACAAGCATGTTAACAAGTGTGGATAACATTTTGTGCGTTGACTAACATAGATTTAATCAAGACAAGTGGTTTAGAGAGCTCAAGAGGAATCACAGGAAGCATATAGATAAGGTCCTGGCTTCTCCAGGGCTCCATTGCTTGGAGTCACATTGTGGAATCATTACAACAATGACCTTCTACCTACTCACCAACAACCAGATGACATCTGTTTCAGCTTGTCATACATACTGTTTTACTCAGATGCTCCTCGAAGCGCTGACACAGCCATTCTCATCTCATCTTCCACAACAAATGATACCTTGTCACAAATGTGAGCAACATAGTAGCAGTGAATTCCATTTCCACAGTGCTTCTGCACTGCTGAAGAAATATGAGACAAGCTCATTTACACACCAGTGTCACCCTGGCCAAAACCAAGGCACACAACAGTTACACAGCTGAATCAGCATGTGGCACCTGTCAAACACCTGTATGACACATCTGCTATGAAACTGTGGAATTTGCTTAAGCCTATGACTACTCAATGTATGTGAACTTGAAATACTGTCCAATGGGTGTATTATACCAGGAGCTCTGCAAGTCTGTCCCAGCAGTACACTTTGCATACTTCCATGCAAGCCACAAAATCGAAGCAAAAAAGTATGACAACTTCATGGTACCATTGCATATGTAAACCTTCAATTCACATGCAACTCTCCTTACATCTCACAGGTTGAAATACTGCTCAAGTTTGTACAGACACATTCAGAGAGGAGAAAGGGATGAGTCTCAATAAAAATTAAATTAGTGTTAGTTAATGCCAATATTTCATCAAAACGTAATCATCAGCCTTATCATCTGTGCCAATGATTTGGTTTTGACCTGGATCAAGGATGCAGAATAGCACCTGAAAATTCAAATTTCTGCTGCGATTAAATACTGACCAAGTTGATGAATGATCTCTCTCCAGATATGATGAGGCAACAACAGAAGAAAAATAATCCTTGGCTTAGCAAGTAAATCCTAGTTAAAGCTAAAAGAGTAACCTTGCTGATGTAAAACCTAGAAAACCAACTATTAAAGTCAATTTTAATCACATATTCTAAGCTGGCATTTCACTAATTTAAATCTTGGTCCCTACCTAATACCTACCCTGCAAAACAGGCAGATAAAACTCAAAGCAATGTGTTTCTTCAGCCATTCACTTTTGAGCAAAAAAGAGAGTGAGTGTCTTAATTTTGGGGGAAAAAAAAGTTTATTTGGTTGCTTTTAAGCTGAATTTTTTCTATAAAAAAAAACCCATTTGTCTTTCAGAAGGAGTATTAAAACTTCAAGCATTAAAAATAACTGGTTTGATGCAATTATATAACAAAAAAAAATTGCAAAAAAAAGGCTGAATTATGGCTTAATCAAAATTCTGACCATTTTATTGTATGAATTAAGACCTAACTTTAAAAGTAGAACCAGCATTTTGTTTCCAATAATGAAAACAAACCACTCTGGAAACACATGCTTGAAAGAGGATGTATTACTGCAACCATCAAACATCATATCCTGCTGTAATCTAGCAGCATGGGTCAAACCTGATGGATTGTCAGCAGCTGGAGTTTAATCAGTTCCATATTGATGTGACTTCCTCCTGTTCACTCAGGTTTGTTCAGATTTGAAATGTTCTTGTGGGCAGTGACCTTGAACATTCACAAAAACCCAGATAAAGTTTAGTTTTTTAAAATCATCCAGTAGAATGAGCAAAATGTCCTCTAAGAAATAAAATGAAACTTCAGCGATACATATTACCATTATCACATTATAAAGACAGAGAGATTTCTATAGAGGCTCTTACATGTGATTTAAGGTGGGATTGAAAGAGTTCATTTAAATCAATTGAGAGTTGTGCTGTACCATTATTGCTAATGATACAATATTCATGATGTCTCTCAGCAATGCACACTACCTATTTTAACCCAACAGAAACAAAGCTTCCTGTTACCCAATGCATTCTCACAAGAATTCTAAAAATCACCGCTAGATTAATTTAAAATATTTTCTCTATTTTCTCCTTAAAAGTTTAAACAACTCTTTATAGAGAGGAATTTCCAAGATTTGTTTGAATCTGCAAAAACGTAAGGGAAGAAAGTTAGATGTGCATATATAAAGGTATAGCACATTTTCCTCCATTTCTACCACCATAAACTCTAAACAGAATCAGTTAAGTGCTAGACATAGACTAGCACAAAAAAAAAGCACACTGTTCAGAACAATCAAGATGCTGTGTGCAGCACCTGCAGGGAAAAGGTTGTTCTTCCCTTGTTGATCATGAAGAATAGAAAGTCCTGGAATACAGTAGCAACAAGAGCCCAGCTAAAGCCAGGTACACCATTTAACTGAGCCATTCTATAGGTCTCAAGATGTGTTCCAAAGGATACCACAATATTTCATGTAATCTGAACTGTAGAAGTATGGGGAACAGCTGTTTCCAGCAGGATGGAATTTCCTCAGACTGCATTAGCAGATACATCTACACCACCAAAACTTCCATCATCATAGTAAGACTGTTCTTCTAGGCTTCTGGCATTATCTTGAATAATGTGGCTCATGCAGGGGTGGGATTTATGGAAGAGTGAACTGTGCTTGGCATCCGCTCCAGAACATACCTTAGTGCCACTGACTGCATAGGATTGGCATGTGCATGCACATTACTTTTTAATGTAATGAAGCCTTAAGGTCTTGAGCTTTGTTTTCTCTCAAAGATCAAGCCATAGAAGTAACAATCTATTTAAATGAAATAAAAATCCCATGTACTCTGGTTAAAATTAAAGGCTTTGATTTCTTGATGTTGCCAAGAGGGAAGCACTCCCTTTACTCCACATCTCAGGAGTACTTGAGGCACCATTTCAGATGCAGATACTGTATGAAACACTCCTGACAGTCAGCATTTGCCCATTTTCAACAATGTATTTTGCAGATGAAACTGTAATATAAAAAAAGTGCCAACTAGAGAGAGCGGACTCAGCCTTTCTGGCAGTTGCCAGCTGCTCTTTGGATATGTGGAAAAGCAGCTATAGCAGAGGTGCAGAGAAAATCCTGTGTAGGCAGTAGCTGAGAGGCATTAGATCTCCTGAATGTGTTCCATCCGGTTCAACTGTGTACACATATATACAGCAATTCTACCACCGCATAAAAAGTGACAGCAACTGGAGAAGCTCCCACTGCACAGGTGAAGCCATTCCTTGTGTGCCAGCTTCACAGCCTGGCACACAGAAGCCAGGAATAAGTGCAGGACTTTTAACATTGTTCAGTTATCACTGTACACCTTGCATTCATATCATGCTTTCATTGAACTAGCCACTGATGCTAAAGGGGGTGTATAGTTAGGTAAGTCAGGGCCTGTGAATATGCTTCATTGATGTGTCTGGAGATCTTGTCTCTATCCCAGCTGATGGCAGGACCAGAAGGGAGAAGCTCCCCACACATTCTAGAGGGAAGAACTGCTTCCAGAAATGAAAGGGTAGTCCATTCTCTGGGTTCAATCAGTCCTTGGTCCTTTTGCCAAGGCTGCAGGCAAATACATCAATGACTGTCAGTTATTTTCCTGAAATTTCTCATGCAGCCACTTTTCCATTGGTATCTGGACAAAGACCAACTTGATGCTCATAATTATTTCTTACATATTGCCTATTTCTTCACGGAACACTGAAGCTATTCATATGGGAAAGGATTTGTACAATTCAGCCCTCAGTCGTCCAGAAGATAAACATCCCTTATAAGGGCCATGGTCCAAAGTAAAAAGAACACAGTAGTACTGTCAGCACTGGGAGGACACACAGGGAAGTGCAGAGGGTTGGAGACTAGCAGCAGAGGTTCTGCTTTTACTACATTGTGTTGAAAGTGAGGTATTTAGGACAACAAAATGAAAGTAACGTGCAAACGAGCATGGAAATGGAGGTTGGAGAATCAGAAGTACAGACATGGAGGGAAGTGAGATCAATGAGTGGAAACAAAGAGCTTCCTAAAGGGATGCTGAGGAAGAACCATAAGAAGACAGTGTCAGGAAAGCAAAGGAGAGAAAGACTTGCAAGGGATTTTCTGTATATTTTGAGAATATACCAAATTAGTATCAAAACCACATTTTAAAACCAATGACACACATTTGTTAACACAAGCATCAGGAAAAATGGCTGAACCATTCAAGAGGTCTTTAATTAAAGCTTTATGAAAACATAACACATTGACTGCATCTTAAAGGATAACATATAAGCAAGAAATGATGCACTTAGGGTATTGCCCTGATTAAGGTGGGTAGCTCAGCTCAGAGTGAGCTGCTTGTAGCGTGACTGAAGAATAAATGGAAAGCATATTACCTGATACAAGTTTTAGAAACTTCAGTCAGCCAGCTCAGTCGATCAGCTCAGGTTGTGCTAATCTAGAGTTCACAACTAGATTCATCTTACCATGGTATTAGCCAAAATCACAACTAACTTCAAAGTAAACTGTTTTGTGGCATAATCCCAAATCAGCTGCCTGCAGAAACTCAAATACTCAGAACGAGAGTTCTCTAATATGAAGTAACGCTTCTGTGCTATTAGCATCTCCATTTTTGGGTACTGCAGGGACAATACAGTACCTTCCCCAGACTTAAAAGCCCCTGTTCTCCCCAGAGTGAACCAGAACAGCAGAGCAGGGCTCAGTGCTGCTGTGGATGCAGAGCTATGCAGGGGTTCCAGAGGAAAGGCTTTGGCTCACTGCTGGGACAGTTCTGTGGGACTGCAGAAGCTTCACATAGTGGTTATTATGCCCTAACCTGTAGGACTTCTCAGGTTTGTTATAGAGGTTATACAATTTCACACTAGAGCTGTGTCTAATTTCGGGATCAGTGATACTATGAAAATCTTTAATAGCTAAAGACAATGAGTGCAATGGCCACTTTTGGAAGCCCAGTTCAATGTAGCTTATGATAAAGCTCCCACCACCTTGACAGTTTCTCCCCTACAGGAGAAGGGCCTACAGGACACTTTATATTTTACAGAATGATAGTCAAATTAACTCTAACTTCAGAGGCATTTAAAGTTAAGAACAATTGTTTTTAATGACAACAATTAGCTAAAGCTAATTATAGTAACAGTAACAAATATTGTTTGCAAACCTGTGGACATAAAGGACTGCTACAAAATATAAAAATTAAACTCCTACTATATAAAAGTAACTCAGAAGAGTTGCCAAACTGAGAGGCCTTTTTGCAAAGTGTTTATATGCTACAACTGGCAGCAAACACAAAATCATGAACTCCTCCACAGGCCACACCACTTATCTTGAATTTATGTTTGAGTTTCCCTCGCTCCCTAATAAAAGTACTAATTTGGACATTACATTCCACCGTGTGCCTATAATTTACAACAGTGACTAATAATATCATTACATAAAAATTATTCAGCATGGTGCACAAGATTTCACTGAGCCTGAGTCTTTCAGCACATATTATTGCTACAAAAGCATAGTTTAAAAAATTCCACATAACTGAAAGCAACAATAAAATCTGTGGGCTACACTTTTTGAAGTGCGATAGTTAGACATTTCTTTTTCATCATACAGCATCATGCTATCCTGAACCTTCATCTTCTTCTGAAGACAAAGTTCAGAAAAATACCTGAGGGAGTCTTACTGTAATATCTACAGAGCATTAACCAAGCCAAAGATGGGGGCAACACCTGCCTAAATTAGGCAATCTAAAAAGTCAGGGGAAGGGTGATGAACTTCAGTCAGACATTCAGGATTCAGAAGTTTAAATTATGGTGAAAACTACATTGGGAAAAACATGAGCAATTAAAGGAATAACTGAGACTTCATTTGATCCAAATATTTTAAACAAGTCAGGAATAGCCACAGTGTAAGCAGGTATGTCAACAGAATAGAGAGACTGCCTCAGGGATCAACATTATAATTATTATTCAGAAGGGCTGTGATTGATTAGAAATGTAACTACAGTACAGAAAGTCAGAAAGGGAAGTAAAGCAGGGCTTTTGCTTTAAGGTTCTTGCTTTTTCTCATATTACAAAGTACAGCAAAATGAGCATTCTTCTAGAAGAAAGATTTAACATCCTGAAGGGATTTCAACTTTCAATATCACCCCTAGCCCTTGTGAAACAGAAGCAGCACTAGGTGGGTGTTCAGTTCCAGCTCCATGGTAGTGACTGCTAAAACTTCCACCATGGTGCAATTATTCAATTAAATATTGTCATGAGATCATGGCAAAGGGCTCCACTGGGACTCTGCTCTCAGTCATAAAGATAGAATGGCAGGAACGCAGTGCATGGAAAGCTTTTGACTTTGCACTAAGTTCTGCTTCCTCTAACTGTGGATCTTTGATGGCCAGCTTACAGTCAGTCATTGCTTCCCTGCACGCATATGTACCTTACTCTATGTCATGTTCTGCACATGCAAACACATTCCCATATTTTGTTTGCAGAAAAAGGTGTGTCAAAATAAAGAACAGGACAACTGTTCAGCACGGAAAATTACATCCTTGCTATCTTTTCAGTATTACAGCCTGTGCTTCTGGAAGATATTTAGACATACAGCTAACTTTAAAAACATTTGTTTTTCCTTAAAAACCAAAACCTTCATTCAGCTCACTTAAGGGGGAGCTGAACACTGAAAATTTCACTGTCAACTGCTAAGAAAACCTGCATGACTAATGCAAGCCAAGCTCTTAATTTTTAGGATCCTGAAATAAGGTAAAGTGAATTGGGGTCTCAGTGCTTTCCTGTTTGCTCAAGTAGAGTAGACTTACTCTGCCACAGTATTTAATGTTCTTCTTCATTATTAATACTGTGTGCTACTGTATGAATGTGTGGTGTGAGAATACTAAGCAAAATGTCAAAAGTGAATCTCAAATTCAAACAAATCCTGAGGTTAAGGTTCAGCTGACTGAACATATACATAAGATAATATCCATGAAGTGGGAAAAAACCCCAACAGCAGATGAATCCTACTAATCCTTCATCCATCCATCAGCTAAAGTGGATGGACTTCCTGAAGACATTTTCACCTTCATCTTGGGTTTCCCTTGTTCCCAAGTAAAGGAGTTCAGAGTCACCTTTCTGAATGGTACCAGAGTAATTAGAAACACACAGCCTCCCCCTGAGAAATACTTGAGTAACTACAAGAATCTTAATATATAGCAATTGGTCTCCAAGGAGTCCCATGAGAAAAGGGCACTCAGTTCATACCCTTCCTCTGAAGGAAGGAGGTCTCTCAGGAGTTTACTCAGCACATACAAATTCAGGTGTCTGTCGGTAGGTCCTCCAAAGAAGCTAACAAGTGCATTGTGGGAATAGAAGTTTTGGATGGAGCAATGTGCTACACATGTGGATGATGATGACGCACAAGTGTTGGTCACAAATACGCTGGGTTACAACACAAGACAAAATTACAGCCTGCAGCCTAATCCTGAGTCTTGCAGAGACTCTGATGGATGCAAGAAGCTCAAAAGACAAGGTCTGCCTTACTGGGAAGTGATCGCCTTGTCATGCCTACTTATAGCACCCTGCTCTGCATTCAGTGTCCTCACTCTGTATGCCCAGCCTGAAAGACATACTTCTCCGCAGTTTGCTGGAAAAGAGAGACCAACTCACTTCACAGGAGCACAAAGCATCAGGGGATGCAACACTCCTCAACTGTATGGTGTAATAGAAGAGCAACACAACTCAGAGACAGGTCCAACCACTGTGCGCTAACATGGATGCCATAGTCTCAAAATTCATCAGCTTCTGCATAGCTGTCTCTTCTTTCACAGCACAGTACAGAAAAGCAATCAAGAAAACGGGCATGTTAAAAATGCAATTAATAGAAGTGCAAATTCAAAAACCACATCAGTTTAACTACTGATACTCTCTATCTTAAGTTGTCTGGCCTTTCTGCACTGCAACTATACCAGATACAAAAACACTGAATGAAGATATCCTCAAAGTGAGAACCATTCCTGTCATGTGAGGGGCAGGAGCATTACAACACCATGTAACAGAAGATGTAAAATAAGTTGCACCTGAATCCCCAACAAAATGGCAGCTAAATCTCACAGAGAAACATTTTCTTAGTTACCCCTCCCCTTGCTGGCAACTAAATTGAACACCTATTTAAAAAAATCCTGCCCTATATAATCAGTCAATAAACAATTATTACTATCCAAAATACATATGCATGTGTATACACCTATTTTGCAGCCCCAGACATATATTTATAGTCATATATTTTCAGCTGGTGTGAACTTGCACAGCGTAACCAATTCCATTGGATCAGCGCCGAATTATGGCAGCTGGGAATCTGTCCCTATGACTTAAAATACAGATAGAGAGACTTCACTCTTAGCTACTTGCCTATCGCTTGCAGAGGAAATATGGGTGTTCATGTTACTGTCACATTACTAATTCATATTACACTGGTTTTGCTGTCCCTTCTCTTTCAGACCATGTTATCGGTATTTTTCTGTCTGTCTTGAAGATCTTGCTGGATGACAGAGAAAGCAGAAGTACCCCCGAGGCAAAAGCAGACTCCAAACATTATTCTCACAATGTGTGCATGTACAGAGATCATGAAGTTGGTCTCTGCACCCATGCAAAAGGAGACTATTAAATGGAAGGCAGAGCCCCAGTGTCAACTAAGAGGTCCTCATGTGTAAGCTCAGGTTAACAAGTTACAGTGTTTGTGCAAGAAAGCACATCATCATTACATTTGTGTGATGCCAGTGGCAAGAACGCCCATCATCAAAACTCCTAAAAAAAATAAACACTTTAGTATAGTTAACATGGTAAAAAAATTCAGAACACAAACTGGACAAAAAAAATCTGTGGTGTTGGAAGTTAAAATCATCAGTTCAAAAGTCTCTCTCAATTGCAAAGCTCATGTACAAATGCAAGAAATTATCAAACCTCACTCAATAGCTCATGGACTCACCTGTCCCAGGTCTAATGTGACATTGACTTCATTGTACTTCAAGCCCATAGAAAGAGGAGGACTTTGCCACCAGCGCTCTGTGCCATCAATTGCATTGGTTACTGGGTGAGCTTTACTGGGATCAGCAGCATTGCAGAAATCACAGAACTGGCCCTGAAACACAACAGATTAAAAAGATGGTTATCAGCTGACATCTCATGCACTGCTGACACATGCTGTGGTTAAGTGAGATTCTGATCTAGAGTGTTGACTAAAAATGGGGTTAAATTTTGTTTGTTTCTCTAGTGTCATTTTTAATGTATAAATTATTCCCCTGGCAATTAAATTATACTCTTATACTCTGAAACACACTAACTTTTATGTTAAAAACTAAAACTTCAGAAATCTCCATAAGGGAACTACAGTGACTCTTTCTTTATTAATTAATTTATTGACACTTTGGTGATATTACCTACACTACCTCTACAGTGGTGTCTACAGGAAATTAACAAAACAAAGATTCTTAGAACTGGATTAGGACCAACAAGTAATTATCCTCAATTCTCCTAAGAGACTGTGAAATATCCACATATGCACATAGCCTAGTATTAATAAAACCATAAAAAAGCTCTGTTACTTGTCTATCAGTTTGGTGCTGCAATTTTACAACACTGTTCATTTCTTTCATGACATTCTGAGTCACAGATTTTTGAACAGTATGTGCTTGTGGAAAATGCAACAGATCCTATAGACTGTTCCTGTTAAGTTTCCCTCTAAAGAATCCCATTGTATCTTCATTTCCAGAAGTTACTGCCCAATTTCCAACCCACAACTAAAGCCACTCTCCAGAGATGCCCTTTGAGAGTCTCTAAAGCTCTTTGTACTATTCTGTACAATAATGATGAATAAACTTCAGGAAACTTAATTGTCTTTTAATTTGGCATCTTGGCTTGCCCCACAAGCTATTTTTATCTTCAAGAAACCGCATTTTACGGTCTACTAAGATTAGTGCTGCAGCACTGTAATTAGCTATTAAGGGATCTTTTTAGTGTCCCATTCACTTCTTACTCCAATCACTTGGTGGAGAAAATTGGTGAAAATACTAAACTGTGCTAGGCACAGATCTTCGTACAACCCCAATAGAAACAAATGACATTTTTCACTCAATGCCACTACACCCCTCATGGTAATTTTAGTCAGACAGTTGTTTAATCCACCAGTCCGTGAAGTGCTGATACTTCATTGGACTCCTGTTTAAAATAAAGGGAATGGGGCAAATGTTACCTTATTAACCAAGCGTATTTTCATCAAAAACATGTGACAAATCTTTTTTTCTTTCCACAGTCCACGTTGCCTGGCATGAAGCACATTCCTAGCTTTTAAGAATTAACAGCTGCCATTATTTTGTGTGTCACTGCCGTGAGACTAACCAGTGTAAAGTAACTGGAGCAATCAGACTTGTGCACTTCTAATAGAGGAGTAACACTAGGGCTCTCACATTCTTGCTGGGTACAGTCTTGCAAGCTTGGTGAATTTATCTCTAGCAGAATTTACTTAACATCTATCATAGTTACTAAAGGATTGGAAAATACTTCATCATTCTCATGTGATACATATATACTATCTTATGCATTTAAAATACTAAACACAGATGTTAGTTGAATATTTCTGCATCAATAGCAATAATTTCAGCATTCACATCCAGCAATAGTTCCATCCTCATCCTCCTCTTCCAGAAAGCCCAGAATATGATGCTGTTTCCAGAAGACATGGCTACCATTAGCTGTTCTGATTCAGCACTGCAGGTGCCAACTTGACTGAAGGTCAACTCTTCAGAATTCAAAGAGTTGTTTAGAGCCTTGCTAAATCCTCACACACACAAGTTGGTTAACTATGTCCTGGGGTCATGTTATAACATGATTCTTCTCCAGCTCTGTTAGAGAAGATGGTTTGACTGACTTTCATACAATCTACAATAAGCCAGGACACTGGCAGAGTCAGATAGTTTGCTGCAGCAGATACCACATCACCCCATGCTAGCTACAGGCAATGTTACCAGTTTCTGCAGTGACGACAAAGAACATTGGGACACTATTTGCAAAATTGATACCCTGAAAAATCAATCTATGCACCAACAACTGCAGTTACTACCACATCAGAGCACCTTTCCTGACAAATGCATACTCAAGTTCTGACATACATGTTACAACAGTACAAGCTTCCCTAACAGCTTTATAATGTGCTTGAAACACAGTCTTTAGATCTAAATCCACACTGACAATGATCAGGCTGAAAATATACAGGAAACAGTTGCTGCTACAGGAGTTTCAGCTCTGATCTGGAAACAGCCTCGAAGAAAGGCTGAATGAGGAGAAAACAATGGAGAGTATTAAAAGCAAGTGTTTAATTTACATGTACTTATGTGATTTCAGTATACCAGAGCACTTGATCTGAACTCAAGATACCATCTTTTTCTTTTTGGGCACATAATTCAAAGAATTTCATTGCAACAGCTGGAGTTTCAGTTATTTAAATTACATTCCAGCAACTCTGCCAACTAGGCAGCAAAACAAAAAAATGAAAGAAAAAAAATTATTGGACAGAGCAGCCTTCCTTCCTTCTCCCTGGCAGTATCTCAGGCACGCCGTACTCAGCCTGTCTGCTACAGGACACGTCTCCATTCCAGGAGACTGGGCCTCAAGACTTGGCTTGATTTTGGCTGCAGTTCATCAGGCAGGCAGGTGTGCCTTTGCTGGTGACCTTGTTACCCTCCTTTGCCCTGCTTCTCCTGAGTGAAGGAGAAACCTGGAACTGCATGAAAGAGTTGCCTGAAATACACCGCTGTAGACCAGAGACACCCAGGGATGAAAATGTCTCGCCTTTAAGTTACAGAAAGTGACAACAATGAAGGATTTGTTCACTACTTCATACCTAGCAGTTCTGTGCCCACTGGCAGGGCAGGACAAGTATTCTGTTAGACTGTAATCCACAGCCGCACACCACTGCAGACAGACTGGCAGGCAAAACCAGGCATGCCATTTATCTATCAGTTGCTGAAATATTTTATACTGTTGTGCATTTCTTCACTCAACACTGTTATTAAGTCATTGTCCCACATGCCAATGTGCTACATAAGGAAAACGAATTGCTTACCACAGTGAACGTCCAGCACTGCCTTAAGAGCCTTGGTTGAGCTGCCCATGAAGGGACTGTCCATCCCACTGATCACCTCACATAAGAGCTATAAACAACCTCTAAATGCTCTTTCTGGATTTGCTGGGTATTACAGGCTTCATTAAAAGACACATCAAGCAAAAAGAGAATAACGGCGAAGCAGTGGAAACAAAGCTGGAACTGCTCTTCCTCTCTTTGCTTTATTTTCAGATAGCACTGGCAACAGAGCTGTCTGCTCCCTTTCCTAGAATGAGGGTCACTCTCTGCATCTCCTTTCCAATTTCCCTATTCACAGAGCAACAGCCACATCCAGCCTTGCAGAGACCCAGAAAGAGAGTGAGTCAAGTGTGTGAACTAGAACCAGCACCACACAGTGGCTATTACATCTATCACTATGTAAAAGCTGCATGGCCTTTCCTCAGAATCTTAAGAAATAAGAATACTTCTGCTGATTTAAAGTCCTTGTATATAAGCTCACATTCTGTAAAACTTTAATGCACTTCTCTCCAATTTTCCATGAAACAAGAGATTCTCTTATTTACAGTGTCTTTGAACTTGTGAGGTGAAGTGGCTTGAGAATATGCACATTGTACTGTTATCACATTTTCCATGGCTGGATTTCCCTGGCCTTTTCAAAGACTTTCCAACCCATCTTGAACCACATCAACTACTGGTAAACCACAGAAGTATTCATGTTATGTATCTCAATGGGGCTTTGTTAAAATTAGAGAGAGACACTGCTGTATCCATGCTTACACAAATGCTACAACAGGCACAACATGGTTCCTTGTGTCAGGGCTGAGCTATCAGTAGTCTTTCTGGGAACTTGAACTGGGCATGAACCATAACTGCCCTCTAACCTAGGACCTGTAAGGCAAATATTTAACAAGAGGAACTCCCCCCTTTCTAGCCTCCCTCTTCCTTTATACAGCAAACCCTCATTTCCAGTTGGGTGTTAGCATACAAAAGGATCAATTACAAAAACCATCAATGGCAACATGCACCACGCAACAGGCTTTGTTCCACTTTTTGTGTGATGTTTGCTTTGGTTGATTTTTACTATCCCATGATTCCTGATATTTCAAGGCATGTCAGTGTGATATTTCATTGCAGCAGTGGGCTTAGTGAGTTGCTGAGAGATCAGTGGGCTTCCTATTCACCCGGTGGCATGTCTGTAAGGCAGCTTTAAACATGGGTGTTGCATTCAGCATGGAAGGATGGATGCCTAAGCTCAGAGGTGTGTTAAAGGACCAAGCAGTTTCCTGATCATCACAGCCTTTTTTTGTAACCTCGGTTTAAGCATGTCCCAGTTCTCCTATTAGTAAAACTGTATATTACTCAGCCTGTAAGAATCTCCAAAACACTTTGTGTAGTGCCCTCTGTCATAAAAAAAAAAAGCTCAGATGTAAGGCAAACAGATTTCATGGCAAGGCAGGGAGTAATGGCAGAGAAAAGACCAGAGCCAAGCTCACTGCTGGCTGTGGCAGCCGAATGAACTGCGAGGGCAAGCTGCGTGATGCTGCATGCTCCCTCCTGGCACGTGACAACAGGACATACACTGCACCTTCTTAGCCCTCACCCCTGTCTTGAGCATCCGTCCTCATTAAAAAATGTGAAGAATAATCCTTTTATCCATTGCAACCTCTCCTGAAACCAGGTATTAAAGGCTATTTAATTATTAAAACATACAAACACCTCATAAGACTTCGAAACACTAGCCCTTCTCCAAAGATGCTAAAAATTTGCTTGCATTCTTTCTGTATTGCCTGGAGTCAGAAAGTGGATGTTAAAGCTTTCAAAATCCCTTTCAAATTGCAGTTTCATTCTGGCTCTCTTCTCCTCCCACTAAGAGAGAATACAAACAAAATAACTTTGGAAGGTCTGAGGTTTCAGGAAAGTCCCCCCTTTTAACAGAGCTCTGAACAAACTGATACCCATCACAGTACATCACAGTTTGGTGCATTTGTTACTCCTTCTGTACTGTCTGACAGACACATCAATACAAGTATTGATCGAATAAAAAATATATTTCCATTAATCCTTTGTCAGGAGTTTTGCAGTTTATTGTTATCTTTCTTGTGACTGGTGCAAAATGCATGTAATAATCTTACACTGTGCTAGGAGAGTACAGCACGATCCTTGCTGCCCTCTGTGTTTATACTCCCTGTCAAGAGTCCCACGGAATCTCTGGCTTCCTCCCGCAAGCAATGCAAAGCATAGATGATAATACTCATATTTAGTACTTTCAAAATGCCACAAAGCCCCAAAATACTTGACTAAACCCGGAGCCCTGTTCCCGCCGCCTCGGAGCGGTGCCCGCTCTCCTGCCGTCCCGCCCCATCCATCCCCACCGAGCTCGCCGCTTTACCCGCAGAAGCCTCACGCTACTCGCCGCGGACCATGGGCCACGCGTTTAGGCTACAAAACACCGCCCGAGTCCTGCCTAAGGGGCGTTCAGGTGCCCGAC
>NW_008671362.1:0-327 GCF_000695815.1 Acanthisitta chloris
AGAGGGGGAAGAAGAAGCAGAGGAAGACGAGGCAGAGGAGGAAGCAGAGGGGGAACCAGAAGTGGAAGACACAGAGGAGGAAGAGGAGGAGGAGGAAGAAGCAGCAGAGGAAGAGGAGGAAGAAGCAGAGGAGGAAGAAGCAGCAGAGGGAGAAGAGGCAGAGAAGGAGAAGGAAGCAGAGGAAGAAGACGCAGAGGAGGAAGAAGCAGCAGAGGAAGCAGAGGAGGAAGAAGCAGCAGAGGAAGAAGAGGCCGAGGAGGAAGCAGAGGAGGAAGAAGCAGAGGAAGAAGAGGCAGAGGAGGAAGAAGCAGCAGAGGAAGAAGAGGC
>NW_008671362.1:380-580 GCF_000695815.1 Acanthisitta chloris
AAGCAGAGAAGGAACCAGAAGCAGAAGACACAGAGGAGGAAGAGGAAGAGGAGGAAGTAACCCAAAGCCTCACCGTGTCTGGCAATATTCTCCCTTCTCCACCAGCAGTGGATGAGGCCTGAAAACCAACTCGATTTCGCTGCTGCCAACCTCAGCCTCGGCCTGGGGGCTGCCCCTGCCCGGAGCCGCGTCCGGCGCGG
>NW_008671363.1:0-4706 GCF_000695815.1 Acanthisitta chloris
CCGGTGAAACTGTCGCCGATGGGCTCCGGTTGGAACCGTTTAGACCTAAGGCTCCCCAAGGCAATGCGGATCTATTGTTTCGGACCTTTAGCCCATCTTTTCAGCCCGCCCGAGCTCCTCGGAGCGGTGTCGGCGCAGCGCTGGCCGCAGGGTGTCTGGCTTGATCGCGGCAGCTGCCAAGTGTCTGCTGGCGCACATCGCGATCGAATAAGTGAAAAAAATCACTACAGATATTACCAGTAAATGTCTGTATAATACCTGGAACATGAACCATAACGAAACATTTTTCTTCAAATGAAGTTTCTAGAAAATTTGCCGTGTGTTTCACAGGTTTGCAAACAAACATTGAAAACATGCTGCTTACATTATGTTGGTCTGCATTTGTAAGGTGAATAAATAAATACAGAATGAATTTTGAGACTGAATTTCTAAATTAAATCTGTCAAGATTTTAAATATTACTTACACAGTCAGAATGGAAGCGATATTACTATGGTGCTTGCCAATTATTATGTTATTAGCATTTGGTGCCCTTCAAACTTATCCACCTTTAAAAAATCTGTACATTTTAAAATTTGTACAGTTGTATATTGATTTTATTCCTGAATATAGTTTAAAGAACACAGGCAACATCTCCAGAATATTTCTTGGCAGAATATATTCCCTAAATTAAGGGAAATTGATTTAGTAATGTGTTAAGTTACAAGCGTCCAAAATGTACTAATCTTTTTATGATTATAATTACCACCGTGAATTCCATTTTCATTCGAACCACAGTTTTAAACAGATTGAACAATTGCCACTCAGAAATACAATATGAGCAGGCAAAGGTACTTTTAATTTAGGCTGTATTTGCTTTTTGACTGAACAGAATGAACAAAGACTATTTACAAACTAACTAGGAGATTTGTCCGTAGTGGACCTGCCAGGCTGGTGTCTTACTTTACCATTTGGCTCCACAAAGTCTGCTTTTTGTTTATACTTGAAGATCTGTGTCTAGCTATGTTTCCTGAGGCAGTTATTTTACTATTTTGAATAGTAAAAGCCTAAAGGAGTTACACAGAATCTTTTAGTACATGAAAATAATAATTTCTTCATAAGTCTTCCTAAATGCAGAGTGAGTATCCCAGTATTGCATGTCCTTCTAGCAGTATAAGCACTGGACGACTTTGAAACTCATCTTCCAAACTGTTCTGGCAGAAATGGATGATTCAGAGGCTAAGACCAGTAGCTTAGATTAAGTAAAATACCTGCAGTCCCCTTTCTCCAATGTGTGGAGCACATTTTATATGATTTAACATCAAGCTTTCTAGAAGGCTGCTTTGTCTATGGGTTGGTACAAGTGTCCACAGACATGTTTCCCCAGTATTTCTCTTAGTGGCAGTCAGTTCTCTCATGGATCAGAGGGTTTTCTCAGGGAAAAAACAATTAAAGAGGAAAGAATGTTTTGCTGCTGAATATAATCCCTAATGACCTTCCTTCTACTGGTGATTGGAGGCAATATTACTATTTGGATCAAAGTTAGGATCCAGTCCTCGGATTATATGTACTGCATTTACCTCACGAGTATGGACATATAGCACTAGGGGTTAAATGAGAAAGGAAACCTTTCCAAAACTCTGCTCCATTAAAAAAAAACCACAAAAAACTGTACCTTTTCAAGTGTGCATTAATTAGTACACTTGTCCTAGTACCTCATTCAGCTGTAATGAGGAAATTGCATTTGTTCATTGCAATAAGGCAACATCTCACCAGGACTGCACAAGAGAGTACATAACTAGTAAAAAATATAAAGAAATCATTGCATCAGTGTATTATATCCAGCTGCAAAGCTGCTCATAATTTTCTTGAGAGCTTATGTAGCAGTTTAAATTTATCTCCTGCAACTTTCATATGGATGATAATAATACGCAAACTAATGTAAGATACTGTCAACAAAATACATTATTCCCAGCATTGAAAGCAATATAGATGAAAAGGGGTAGAAAAGCCTTTCACATTTTTAACTACGCAAATCTAAGACTTTTGACATATAGACTGACATCACTAAGCTATTCCTAAATATAACTGTGATCTGTAACATCTGAGGAAGCTTGGTTAAAGGTGGGTTATTTTCAACACATGTTCTTTAGAATGTGAAGGTGCATTGGAACCCAATGACACAGCTAAGGCACCATATGGTATGGATTTCCTCTTTCCTACTGTTTGTTGTATATGCAAATGAAACTCTTTTATTTAAACTTGCTTTGCTACATTCCTTCATCCAGTGGAATTTGCTTGAAAGCTGCAAGTCTTTAATACCAGTAAATTTCCCAGCACTCTTATCATACAATCCATCTGACTTACAGGACTTTTGAGGCCTCATCAGTGTGATGGCAGCACAGGGTTCACAACTGGTGAAACCACTAGTGGCTAAGAACAAAACTAGGGAATGCTAAGGAGTGGACCTAAGTATCACAGAGGGTGAAATTTCAGTTATTGAGGTGAGCAGAACAGTGAGCAAAATCAGCAGTGTTCAAAATGAAATCCTGAAGACAATCATGCATTTCTGGGGTCAGATGACATGAAGAATTTGGAGACAAATGCTGGACTTAGCTCCACACTCGGAGAAGGATGGGTTCCTCTCCCATGGTACCAAGCCTGATTTCCACATAGAGGAGTTTGTTCACAGAGAAATCCAACTCCTGGATACAGGTACCCCCACTCCATGGCCTTTCTCTGGAATTCCAGTGTGTTAATCCAGAGGTCCATGGTTGTGGCTTGAAAGCCCATTGTGTCCTGAGCTGCCTCAAGATCAGCCTGGACTGCAGGCTGAGGGAGGTGATTCTCCCTTTCTGCTCAGTTCTTGTGAGACCCTGCCTGGAGTGCTGCGTCCAGCTCTGGGGTCTTTTGGCACATGAATCTGTTAGTAGAGGTCCAGAGAAGGGCCACAAAAATGATCAGAGGGCTGTAATACATTTTCCATGGAGACAGGCTGAGAAAGCCAGGCTTCAGCCAGAGGAAAAGCAGGTTCTGGGAAGAACTTAGAGCAGCCACTAAAAGGCTGCTTTTAATGAGTGACTTTTGATGACAGATGTCTCTTTGACATCTCTAATGAGATACAGAAAGACAGAGGCTTTTTTTTTTCAGACCTGTAGGGATGTTTTTAAATTTAAATTGGGCATAGGTAAGAATTCTTTTTGCAATGAGGGTTGTGGCCCACTGGACCAGGTCATACAGAGAAAATATGGGATGCCCTATCCCTGGAAGTGTTTAAAGCCAGGCTGGCTGGAGCTTTGAGCAACCTGGGCTGGTGGAAGGTGTCCCTGTCCATATCAGGGGTGTTGGAGTAAATAATCTTTTATGGTTTTTTTTCCAGCCCAAACTGCTCTATGACTGCAATATATATAGAATCTCTTCTGGAAACTAAATCTTGAAGACTTGCGCATGTTGAAATATAGTTTTAACTACCATTACAGTTATACAAGTAGATTAGTATAAGGGCCAGGAAATATGTACCTGCAGCTAATGAGGATCATTAAAACAGCATAACGAAAGCATTGCAACCCTAAATGTGTGCACTTACCAGAAACACCCCTTAGGCACACACACTATCGCTGTGTCAGAGTAATCTGGTGCTCAAGCAAGCTCTCTTCCTTTGTTTCTTTCCAGAAATAATACCTTATGCTCCACTTTGGCTATGGCACAGTCCTGCCTAAAAATATTCTTGTACGGCTTGGGGGTGGCAAGAAGCACAGGGTGGGTACTGTCTTCCTCCAAGCCCAGAGAATTCCTCCTTCTTCCTCAGGGAATAGAGAGAGCAGAGGTTCTGCACAGAGAGGAGCTATGACCTCAGTGCAGTGTGCTACAGACCATCATCAGGTGCAACCTCTGGGAATATCCTAGCAAGAGAAAACAGCTAGACAGTTTTATTCATCATTTCTAACAACAAATATAAAGAGATTTAAAGTTGTGCTCCCAAAGCATCTTATTTCTAAAGTTAATTGAGAACAGAGGCCTAGAAAGGAAGTCTTTCTTCAATCTGAATTTTATAGGTTTGAGATGGTCTCCTCCTTGTTTTTATGCTGCATAGCTCTTTCCACTCCCTCCCGTCTTTTAGCCACTCCCCCATATTTTACACCAGGAAGTCTGTGAATCCAAGCTAGGCAGGATCAATATCAAGCGTGGTACTGAATGTTAAGCACACATGTAAATAAATCACTAAACATGATTGCACTCTTTTATTATAAAAAACCAGTCAAAAAAATAATGCATCATTTCTCTTCATCAGGAAACTAGTTTTAAGACACTTGACACTTAAGTTCGTGTTAGCAAAACAAAGTAAGACTTAACACCAGAGCAGCTTTGTAAAGAAAGCAACACAACTCTTTTCTGATTGTGTGGGTGGCTCTGAAAAGAGCCTTTGGTTTATAAAGTTATGTTGGGCAAAGTCTAAATAGCTCTGCTTTCCAAGTTTATTTGCTTTTAGCTTTATGACTCTCGGTCTTCTTGGGCAGCAGCACGGCCTGGATGTTGGGCAGCACCCCACCCTGCGCGATCGTCACCTTGCCCAGCAGCTTGTTGAGCTCCTCGTCGTTGCGGATGGCGAGCTGCAGGTGGCGGGGGATGATGCGCGTCTTCTTGTTGTCGCGGGCCGCGTTGCCCGCCAGCTCCAGGATCTCGGCCGTCAGGTACTCCAGCACGGCCGCCAGGTACACCGGGGCGCCG
>NW_008671363.1:4795-6189 GCF_000695815.1 Acanthisitta chloris
AACTTTGCCTCCCTGCTTGCCACGGCCAGACATCCTTTAGCTGCCAGACAAGTTACAGCCACACCGCCCAACACAACAGAAAGACAATCATACTGACGCAACAGCTTTTCCTCTTTTATCCCTTCCCCGGGCGGGATTGGCGCTCGGGGATTGGCTGGAACAGGCCACGGCTGAAGGAACCAATGAGCAGGCGGATCGTGTTGTGACCAATCGGGGACAGAGACACCTCCGCGCGGGAAGGAGCGATCGGATTGGGCGAGTTAGGGGTCCGATATTTGCATAGCAGGGCTATAAATACTGGCACTGCGGCCATCTTAGCAGCTGATCTTATTCTGAGAGACAGGATAAGTTTTGCTAAAATGCCTGAGCCGGCCAAGTCCGCCCCCGCGCCTAAGAAGGGCTCCAAGAAGGCGGTCACCAAGACCCAGAAGAAGGGTGACAAGAAGCGTAAGAAGAGCCGCAAGGAGAGCTACTCCATCTACGTGTACAAGGTGCTGAAGCAGGTGCACCCTGACACTGGCATCTCGTCCAAGGCCATGGGCATCATGAACTCCTTCGTCAACGACATCTTCGAGCGCATCGCGGGCGAAGCTTCGCGCCTGGCGCACTACAACAAGCGCTCCACCATCACCTCTCGGGAGATCCAGACAGCCGTGCGCCTGCTGCTGCCCGGCGAGCTGGCCAAGCACGCCGTCTCCGAGGGCACCAAGGCTGTCACCAAGTATACCAGCTCCAAGTAGAGCGTCCCGGACCGTCAGTTTTAACCCAAAGGCTCTTTTAAGAGCCACCCACTCTTTCTATAAAAAGAGCTTTAACACAATAGCCTTTTGGTCTTCTTAGGTATGAAGATTTTATTACTTACTAAGTTAAACTTAATATAATTAATTATTAGTGCATGTAATGGTAATTACTTTGTCTCTGAAGTCGTTGATCGAATTCAAATTATCGTTGACGATAAAATACTTTCCCAACATATAAACAGTATGGAGGGGTTGTGGTTGGTTTTTTTTTTTTACGGTAAGGATGTTAGTGCCTCATACTTTAGAAATTTCATATAGCTTCTAGTCACATAGCTAAATTAACGCGCGCCCTCCGAGGGATAAAAAAGCAGTGAGAGGGCAACTAACCGACCCTGATCATTTTTTGCATATATATCCCGGAATAGTCTAAGCCTAAACCTTTTGCCTAATGTATGAGAAGGGAGTGTAAGAAGACAAGGGCAAAAAGGAGAAGCGAGAACACGTCCGAGATGGGGTGGTGGCTTTCCAAGGAGAAGCTGTCCCAGCGCGCGGGGACGCGGGATCCCCGGCAGGCTCCGTGCCCGCCGCAGCGCGGGCTTTTCGAAACTCCCTAATCGCCCAATAAATGCCTGCGGCTTCTCCGTCAGCGAATCA
>NW_008671364.1:0-247 GCF_000695815.1 Acanthisitta chloris
CGGCGCTGCTGGGGAAGCAGAGCTGGGAAGGAGAGATGCGTGGGGGAATGTGTTTGTGAGCCCTGTTTTGTTACTCATTATCCTACTCTGGTCTTGTCCCTAATAAAGTCCCTTAATTTGAAGGAGGGAAATTTAGATCAGATATCAGGAAGAAGTGTTTTCCCTGTGAGGGTGGTGAGACACTGTCCCAGGTTGCCCAGGGAGGCTGTGGCTGCCCCAACCCTGGCAGTGTTCACAGCCAGGTTGG
>NW_008671364.1:260-491 GCF_000695815.1 Acanthisitta chloris
CCTGCTCTGGTGGGAGGTGTCCCTGCCCAGGGCAGGGGTTGGGGCTGGATCATCTCTAAGCTCCATTCCACCCCCTGAACATACTATGATTCTATAAATTTCCCAACTTGAGCCTGCTTTGCCCGCGACGGTGTTTGCTGAGTGCGCTCTCCCTGTTCCCTGCGGGCTGACACCCGCGGCCGCGACAGCACCCTGGGTTGGCTCTGCTGTCGGTCCGTGCCGTACCCCCGA
>NW_008671365.1:0-1110 GCF_000695815.1 Acanthisitta chloris
AGAACCAAAGAAACATTGATGCTTTGTGTAAGGTAGCTTTGTTAGCCTCATAACTTGCTTCTGTGTGTTTCTCAGCACATTATTTACATGGTATCTGCATTGATTCAACTATTCGCAGCAAAAGTGTTTTTATCTTGTACTCTGGATGCAGCCAAATAACGTGTACTGTGTCCATGTTGTTAAGATTAATTATTGAGCCAACAAGTTGAATAATACATATGTATAAACCTTTCCAGAGATTGAAGTCATGGTATTGGTTGTGGTTAAGTTTTTTCCCCATTTATTTAGATATGCAACAGAAGTAGTTTTCTGAATGTATTAATTCAGTCTGTTTTAGGCTCTCTTTGAAACAGTTTTAAGCACTGAATATAAACTGGGATCAGCACTTTTCATGCTCACACTGGAAGTGCAGTAACAACAGCAGTTACTCCATGATTTACTCTCTAGTTTTTTGGTGTTATTCTCTCGCAGGATAGATGGCTCTACGTGTAATGACACTTGCCTATATTTTCTCAAGTGATATTTTGCAGACTCATTCAGTTATAACACTAAGTCTATCCTTTATGAATTAATTAAGATGGTGTTTGTGTTTCTAACTCCCTCAAAGAAGAATGTAAGTGAAATACATTATGCTTAGAGTGTTATTGTTGAGTTGACTTGAAAATACCAGTGTGAAAATATGAATGTTGCTAGTAGTTTCTGTCAAGAAATGGAATGCAGCTGTAATCTTTTTCCAATTAAGTGCATACTCTATATTTAAAAGAACTAACTGGAAATCTCTGTAAAGCAACAGAAAGGAGTAAAATATTAGAGAGAATATGTGTCATAATCTCTGTAAAAATACATGTATTTAAAAATTAGTTTTACAGCTAAGCACACAAGAGAATCAGAAAATCTGAAAAAAATGTTGTTTACATATGGCTACGTATATGTTTATATAGCTGAACTTTTCACTTTGTATTATATGTAGAGACAAATTATTCCATTGTGTCTGGGCTTCCATTGTGTCTGAGTTACCTACAAAAATGTGAGCTAGTGGCATACACAGCAGTTTAAGCAGAACGTGTGAAGCAGCACAGAAGCTGAGAGATAAATAATTTCAACTGCATA
>NW_008671366.1:0-3008 GCF_000695815.1 Acanthisitta chloris
AAATTCTATGATTCTATGATTCTACGACCTTCCCTCCGAGGGCTGGCAGGACCCTGTCTCTGGAGATGAATTTTCCAAGAGCAAATCACTGTTTAAAAAAAAAAATCTGTTAGGAGGAGGACACGCAGACATGATCCAGGAAAATATAGTATTTATTTTGCAAATGCAGCTGAGCAAGTCAATGGGAAATAGAGGTCGTGGCTATACAGGTGCTTGTCTGTGGTGAGCTGTCAGCCCAGTCACTTTCAGAAGTGACAACTGCAGTAACCGGAGAGGTGGCAAGCTCAAAGGCAGGCAGGCCCTGACAGAGAGGGGAGAAACCTAAGTATGTGTGTCAAATGAGGGCAGTATGTGTGTCAAAACCCCATCGTGAGGACAGCCAGCTCTACTGAATGTTACAAACCCATCAGGGAGAGGTGGTCAAAAGAAGCAAGCAAGAGAGCAAGGTGGGCAAAAACGTTTTTGCTATTCCCAATGCTCAGGCATTGCCCCATTTGTGATCATTCCCACCCCCTGCCCCGTCTAAGGAATAAGCTGGTGAGGGCTCATGCAGAGCTTAGTCTGTGGGGTGAGAAACAGGCTCCCACCCAGGAGGATGCTCAGGAAGACCTCACTCCATGGAATGCCTGCCCCACAGCAGGCAGGCATTAACTGCAGGCTGCCAGGCAGCAGTCCTGCCCAGACAAATCAAATATCAGGAGGAGGGAGAGGCTGGCTCTAGCTCAGAGCTTATCCTTTGCCTCTTTGGAGGTTTCTTCATGTGCCAGCAAACCTGGTGTGCTGGGAGACAAGCCAGAGGAGCTGGGGATTGTAGAGTAATAGAATGGCTTGGGTTGGAAGAAACCTAAAAGATCATCTCATTCCAACCCCACTGCCAGGGGGACCCCAAGGCAGGGGACACTTTCCACTAGATGAGGTTACTCAGAGCCCCATCCAGTTTGGTCTGGAACACCTCCAGGAGTGGGGAGTCCACCTCTCTGGGAAATCTGTGCCTGTGCCACCCTCAGAGTTTCTTCCTAATATCTAACTTAAATGGACACTCTTTTGTTTAAAGCCATTTCCTCTTGTCCTATCACTACATGTCCTTGTAAAAAAGTCCCTCTCCAGCTTTTCTTATAGGTCCCTTTTAGGTACTGGAAGGGGCTATGAGATCTCTCTGCCCACTGCAACCACCAGAAGGCCTAGTGAGGGCTGAGAGGATTCTACAAAGCAGCACTGCAAATTGGCTCCCCACCTTCTTGGCATTTTCCTCCCATGCAGGGCTGCTTTGGTTGTCTCATGCACACCTCTGTCCCATGGTGTGTGGAAAAAAACATCTTCATCTTCATCTCAAGCTCCTCCTTAGTGCAGCCCCTCCTGACCCTACAGCCAGGCCCATCCCTTCCTGATGGTGCTACCAAGTCCCCCCACTATGAATCATACCCCAAGCCCTGCTCCAAAATTACCCATGAATTAACTAAACTGAGAATGAAACCAGCCCAGTGTGGCTCAGACTCCACCCCAGGCCATGCTGAGCCACGGCCAGGCTCCACACCAGGGCTGGTTCCAGCCAGTCCTGCCTGTGTCATTCAGAGCAGCTTTTTGCAAGAGGCTCTTTAGTTTTCTGCAACTGGTGATCCCTCAGCAGCACCGAGCTGCTGGGTGACCTGCACAGAGCACAGGGCCTGGTCACCCCGTGGTTTCAACCCCCAGCTCTGTACAGCAACCCAAATGTAGCAGAGCAGCTCCTCTCCCTACTGGAGGTGTGCAGGGACACTCCCTCAAGCTGGGCTTGCTCAGCTCTAGCCCGAAGCCAGCATGGAATGGCAGGGAGCCCAGAGATGCTATGGGCCAGTGAGATCCTGGAGGGGGTTACAGACCCTGCTCCACTGAACCGTCTCACAAGGCAGGCAAAACAGCAGCCCCCCACCGTCCCAGGCACTGGAAAGAGAGAAGGAGCAGCAGGCAGACATCTTCCCTGGGCAATTCTGGCAATTGCATTGGTTTCCAGGAAATATAACTACTCAGCCATCTGGAACTGGCCCTGTGCTGGTCAGGAAAAGGTCTCTCCCAGGCTCTGCCCTGTTTCTGCTGCCTACTTGGTGCCAATGTAGAAAGTATCAAGGAGGTCGCACAGTCCCCACCAGGATCCAGAGCAACAAGCCTCAGACTTGCTCAGACCTCATGGCAGAGACCATCTTCACTCAATGTGGGAAAAAGCTTCTGCCTTCAACACAGGGCTAGAGCCACACCAAACCAAGAGCTGACACCAGGGCTCAAGATGTTTCCTAGGGCATCAGCCAGTCTTCAAGGTGCTTAAGGAGAAGGACAGGCAAGAACAGACCTCTCACTCCATCATACATCACTTTTCTTCATTTTATTCTTTTATTTGTACAGCTATATTTTACAGAACGCATTAATGCAGTTTAGACACAGCCCAAACCCTGTCTCCCGAGATTGTTTATAACACAAGCATGTAAAATAAGACCAAAAAAATTTCTGAAAACAAAAAAAAATAAAACATTCCCCCACTAGAGTTCCACCAAAACTCCTTTTGCAACATCAGGCTGTACCTTGAAGAAACTGAGCTCAATATAGTCCATACATTGAAAACTTCCATTGAAAAGAAAGGCACCGTGCGAAACCACATTTTACATATATACAGACTGAGAACTAGAACAAAAAAATTACACTTTATTATTATTTTAAATTCCTTCTGCAGCTTTGTTGGTTTAATACACACTTTTTTGTAAATTGTAAACCTTCACTTGCAAAAAAATACAAATACACTGATGCATTTAGACAAAATATTTTCTTACTTGTACAGATGCAATACTTTAAAATATCTCCTTAAGTGCTCTATCATAATAAAGATTCTCAGAGTGGCTTCTGCCTGCAGAGTCCAACTGAGCCTTTAATGCATTTTATATATTTTTAATATAGCTTTTTTAAAGGTCTATATATATTTATTATATATATATTTATATATTTATATCTATATATATTTACAACTCTGCCATAGATTCCTT